>NW_027308916.1:0-62000 GCF_047496885.1 Scyliorhinus torazame
AGTGTTCCTTCACACCCGGACTCTCACACTGAAAACACTATTAAAGGAGTGTTCCTTCACACCCGGGCTCACACACACACTGAAATCACTATTAAAGGAGTGTTCCTTCACACCCGGGCTCACACACACTGAAATCACAATTAAAGGAGTGTTCCTTCACACCCGGGCTCACACACACTGAAATCACTATTAAAGGAGTGTTCCTTCACACCCGGACTCTCACACACTGATATCACTATTAAAGGAGTGTTCCTTCACGCCCGGGCTCACACACACTGAAATCACTATTAAAGGAGTGTTCCTTCACACCCGGGCTCACACACACACTGAAATCACTATTAAAGGAGTGTTCCTTCACACCCGGGCTCACACACTGAAATCACTATTAAAGGAGTGCTCCTTCACACCCGGGCTCACACACACTGAAATCACTATTAAAGGAGTGTTCCTTCACACCCGGGCTCTCACACACTGAAATCACTATTAAAGGAGTGTTCCTTCACACCCGGGCACACACACACTGAAATCACTATTAAAGGTGTGTTCCTTCACACCCGGGCTCACACACTGGAATCACTATTAAAGGAGTGTTCCTTCACACCCGGGCTCACACACACTGAAATCACTATTAAAGGAGTGCTCCTTCACACCCGGGCTCACACACACTGAAATCACTATTAAAGGAGTGTTCCTTCACACCCGGGCTCACACACACTGAAATCACTATTAAAGGAGTGTTCCTTCACACCCGGGCTCTCACACACTGAAATCACTATTAAAGGAGTGTTCCTTCACACCCGGGCTCTCTCACACTGAAATCACTATTAAAGGAGTGTTCCTTCACACCCGGGCTCTCACACACTGAAATCACTATTAAAGGAGTGTTCCTTCACACCCGGGCTCACACACACTGAAATCACTATTAAAGGAGTGTTCCTTCACACCCGAGCTCTCACACACACTGAAATGACTATTAAAGGAGTGTTCCTTCACACCCGGGCTCACACACACACTGAAATCACTATTAAAGGAGTGTTCCTTCACACCCGGGCTCTCACACACTGAAAGCACTATTAAAGGAGTCTTCCTTCACACCCGGGCTCTCACACACACTGAAATCACTATTAAAGGAGTGTTCCTTCACACCCGGGCTCTCACACACTGAAATCACTATTAAAGGAGTGTTCCTTCACACCCGGGCTCTCTCACACTGAAATCACTATTAAAGGAGTGTTCCTTCACACCCGGGCTCTCACACACTGAAATCACTATTAAAGGAGTGTTCCTTCACACCCGGGCTCACACACACTGAAATCACTATTAAAGGAGTGTTCCTTCACACCCGAGCTCTCACACACACTGAAATGACTATTAAAGGAGTGTTCCTTCACACCCGGGCTCACACACACACTGAAATCACTATTAAAGGAGTGTTCCTTCACACCCGGGCTCACACACACTGAAATCACTATTAAAGGAGTGTTCCTTCACACCCGGGCTCACACACACTGAAATCACTATTAAAGGAGTGTTCCTTCACACCCGGGCTCACACACACACTGTAATCACTATTAAAGGAGTGTTCCTTCACACCCGGGCTCACACACACTGAAATCACTATTAAAGGCGTGTTCCTTCACACCCGGGCTCTCTCACACTGAAATCACTATTAAAGGAGTGTTCCTTCACACCCAGGCTCTCACACACTGAAATCACTATTAAAGGAGTGTTCCTTCACACCCGGGCTCACACACACACTGAAATCACTATTAAAGGAGTGTTCCTTCACACCCGGGCTCACACACACAGAAATCACTATTAAAGGAGTGTTCCTTCACACCCGGGCTCTCACAGACTGAAATCACTATTACAGGAGTGTTCCTTCACACCCGGGCTCACACACACTGAAATCACAATTAAAGGAGTGTTCCTTCACACCCGCGCTTACACACACTGAAATCACTATTAAAGGAGTGTTCCTTCACACCCGGGCTCACACACACACTGAAATCACTATTAAAGGAGTGTTCCTTCACACCCGGGCTCACACACACTGAAATCACAATTAAAGGAGTGTTCCTTCACACCCGGACTCTCACACACTGATATCACTATTAAAGGATTGTTCCTTCACACCCGGACTCTCACACTGAAATCACTATTAAAGGAGTGTTCCTTCACACCCGGGCTCACACACACACTGAAATCACTATTAAAGGAGTGTTCCTTCACACCCGGGCTCACACACACTGAAATCACAATTAAAGGAGTGTTCCTTCACACCCGGGCTCACACACACTGAAATCACTATTAAAGGAGTGTTCCTTCACACCCGGACTCTCACACACTGATATCACTATTAAAGGAGTGTTCCTTCACGCCCGGGCTCACACACACTGAAATCACTATTAAAGGAGTGTTCCTTCACACCCGGGCTCACACACACATTGAAATCACTATTAAAGGAGTGTTCCTTCACACCCGGGCTCACACACTTAAATCACTATTAAAGGAGTGCTCCTTCACACCCGGGCTCACACACACTGAAATCACTATTAAAGGAGTGTTCCTTCACACCCGGGCTCTCACACACTGAAATCACTATTAAAGGAGTGTTCCTTCACACCCGGGCTCTGTAAGGTTTTCGGGCAATTCGGCCTTTTTGGAACTGCCCAAGAATAAAAACTCAGAGACTGTAAACTGACTTTTCAGCCAAGAAAACGGAACCAGTTTTCCCAGCAGGCTTGGCCCGCTGAGCTGAGTAGGGACATAAGTACATAAGTATTTACAAAAACCCCCCTAGGAGCTACAAGGAAGAAGGAGCCAGACAACGAGATAAGATCAAAACACAGACCAAGGGGCACGGGAATACACAGGGGGCCTGCCTGCAAGCAGGACAATGGGATGGTCATAGCCCCATGCAAATGTAAATGACCTGGCCTCCACCAGAGCAGTATCCAATCAACACCCCATCAACATAGCAGCTATCTCCGGAGCAGATGGAAGACTTTGAAAATCTTCAAGGGAGCTCAACCTCGTTATCTCAAAAAACAGACTGGAGGCGGACCTAGGGGAGGTACTCCCATCTCGACAGGTCTGACCGGCTCAAAGGGGGCGGGACCAGCGGGAACTTTAAATCTTACCTTTTTCAATGCAAAAGGGGCTGGCCGATCACAGGACAAAGCCAGGTAAAACAATATAAAAGGGGCTGTGTTTTCGATTGGGGGGCTCTTCGTTCTTGGCTCGACCTCTGCACCCCTGACTTGACCTCTGCAGCCTGTGACCGTAAGTACCCTGCAGCAGCTTGCGAAACTCCCTTGACTTTAATAGTGGTTGAGGCTTTGGGGAAGGGAACTTGTTTTGTGCCTTGTGCTATTGCTAAAAACTGTGTAATCATAAGAATTTTCGTTGTGTCCGCTGTATTACTTTTGAATAGACTTAGTTGTATTAGAGCATAAGATTTTATTGTGTTTCTTCTGTTGATGATTTTGACCTGGGTTTTGCAATAAACCTTGATTTGATGATAATTGGAGTTGTTTAAATTCTTCAATCTTTCACCAGCGATCTCTGACCAAGTCATTGTTAAAATACTCCTCACCTTAATTCCGGGTTCAAGAATCGAGGGTCATCTTGAGCGATTCACTCAGGACAGACTGCTGGTTAGGGAATAAACAGCAGTGTCCTATCCTCTCTCTTGGGAAAGCTACTCTAGCGGAGTAGGAACCGGGTGGCTGTTGCAAGAGAGAGAATCACCTGGGTATTGGTAGGGGTCTGGAGATCTGTGTGATATAAGCCTCAGGCTGCCGGTTAGGAATAAACGGCAGGCTTGAATCAGTGCTCTCTTCAGTGGAAGTGTCCCAGTGCGACATCCCCTGGCCCCTGAAGTTTCAGTGCCAGCTGGAGAGAGACACACACAGATATTCAAACCCCAGATATCGGCCCAGTAGTGGAGTAGCGGAGATGGCACCCTCTACAGCTCACACACTGGAATCACTATTAAAGGAGTGTTCCTTCACACCCGGGCTCACACACACTGAAATCACTATTAAAGGAGTGTTCCTTCACACCCGGGCTCACACACACTGAAATCACTATTAAAGGAGTGTTCCTTCACACCCGGGCTCACACACACTGAAATCACTATTAAAGGAGTGTTCCTTCACACCCGGGCTCTCACACACACTGAAATCACTATTAAAGGAGTGTTCCTTCACACCCGGGCTCTCACACACTGAAATCACTATTAAAGGAGTGTTCCTTCACACCCGGGCTCACACACACTGAAATCACAATTAAAGGAGTGTTCCTTCACACCCGGACTCTCACACACTGATATCACTATTAAAGGAGTGTTCCTTCACACCCGGGCTCACACACACTGAAATCACTATTAAAGGAGTGTTCCTTCACACCCGGGCTCACACACACTGAAATCACTATTCAAGGAGTGTTCCTTCACACCCGGGCTCACACACACTGAAATCACTATTAAAGGAGCGTTCCTTCACACCCGGGCTCTCACACACACTGAAATCACTATTAAAGGAGTGTTCCTTCACACCCGGGCTCACACACACTGAAATCACTATTCAAGGAGTGTTCCTTCACACCCGGGCTCACACACACTGAAATCACTATTAAAGGAGTGTTCCTTCACACCCGGGCTCACACACACTGAAATCACTATTAAAGGAGTGTTCCTTCACAACCGGGCTATCAAACTGAAATCACTATTAAAGGCGTGTTCCTTCACACCCGGGCTCTCTCACACTGAAATCACTATTAAAGGAGTGTTCCTTCACACCCGGGCTCTCACACACTGAAATCACTATTAAAGGAGTGTTCCTTCACACCCGGGCTCACACACACACTGAAATCACTATTAAAGGAGTGTTCCTTCACACCCGGGCTCACACACACTGAAATCACTATTAAAGGAGTGTTCCTTCACACCCGGGCTCTCACAGACTGAAATCACTATTACAGGAGTGTTCCTTCACACCCGGGCTCACACACTGAAATCACAATTAAAGGAGTGTTCCTTCACACCCGCGCTCACACACACTGAAATCACTATTAAAGGAGTGTTCCTTCACACCCGGGCTCACACACACACTGAAATCACTATTAAAGGAGTGTTCCTTCACACCCAGGCTCACACACACTGAAATCACTATTAAAGGAGTGTTCCTTCACACCCGGGCTCACACACACTGAAATCACTATTAAAGGAGTGTTCCTTCACACTCGGGCTCACACACACTGAAATCACCATTAAAGGAGTGTTCCTTCACACTCGGGCTCACACACACTGAAATCACAATTAAAGGAGTGTTCCTTCACACCCGGACTCTCACACACTGATATCACTATTAAAGGAGTGTTCCTTCACACCCGGACTCTCACACACTGAAATCACTATTAAAGGAGTGTTCCTTCACACCCGGGCTCACACACACACTGAAATCACTATTAAAGGAGTGTTCCTTCACACCCGGGCTCACACACACTGAAATCACAATTAAAGGAGTGTTCCTTCACACCCGGGCTCACACACACTGAAATCACTATTAAAGGAGTGTTCCTTCACACCCGGACTCTCACACACTGATATCACTATTAAAGGAGTGTTCCTTCACGCCCGGGCTCACACACACTGAAATCACTATTAAAGGAGTGTTCCTTCACACCCGGGCTCACACACACACTGAAATCACTATTAAAGGAGTGTTCCTTCACACCCGGGCTCACACACTTAAATCACTATTAAAGGAGTGCTCCTTCACACCCGGGCTCACACACACTGAAATCACTATTAAAGGAGTGTTCCTTCACACCCGGGCTCTCACACACTGAAATCACTATTAAAGGAGTGTTCCTTCACACCCGGGCACACACACACTGATATCACTATTAAAGGAGTGTTCCTTCACACCCGGGCTCTCACACACTGAAGTCACTATTAAAGGAGTGTTCCTTCACACCCGGGCTCACACACACTGAAATCACTATTAAAGGAGTGTTCCTTCACACCCGGGCTCTCACACACTGAAATCACTATTAAAGGAGTGTTCCTTCACACCCGGGCTCTCACACACTGAAATCACTATTAAAGGTGTGTTCCTTCACACCCGGGCTCACACACACACTGAAATCACAATTAAAGGAGTGTTCCTTCACACCCGGACTCTCACACACTGATATCACTATTAAAGGAGTGTTCCTTCACACCCGGGCTCTCAAACACTGAAATCACTATTAAAGGAGTGTTCCTTCACACCCGGGCTCACACACACTGAAATCACTATTAAAGGAGTGTTCCTTCACACCCGGGCTCACACACACTGAAATCACTATTCAAGGAGTGTTCCTTCACACCCGGGCTCACACACACTGAAATCACTATTAAAGGAGCGTTCCTTCACACCCGGGCTCTCACACACACTGAAATCACTATTCAAGGAGTGTTCCTTCACACCCGGGCTCACACACACTGAAATCACTATTAAAGGAGTGTTCCTTCACACCCGGGCTCACTCACACTGACATCACTATTAAAGGAGTGTTCCTTCACACCCGGGCTCTCACACACACTGAAATCACTATTAAAGGAGTGTTCCTTCACACCCGGGCTCACACACACTGAAATCACTATTAAAGGAGTGTTCCTTCACACCCGGACTCTCACACACTGAAATCACCATTAAAGGAGTGTTCCTTCACACCCGGGCTCTCTCACACTGAAATCACTATTAAAGGAGTGTTCCTTCACACCCGGCTCACACACACACTGAAATCACTATTAAAGGAGTGTTCCTTCGCACCCGGGCTCACACACACACTGAAAT
This sequence comes from Scyliorhinus torazame, assembly GCF_047496885.1. Classification (NCBI taxonomy): domain Eukaryota; kingdom Metazoa; phylum Chordata; class Chondrichthyes; order Carcharhiniformes; family Scyliorhinidae; genus Scyliorhinus; species Scyliorhinus torazame. The sequence goes on from NW_027308916.1 coordinate 6,849, forward strand.
CACTATTACAGGAGCATTCCTTCACACCCGGGCTCACACACACACTGAAATTACTATTAAAGGAGTGTTCCTTCACACCCGGGCTCACACACTGAAATCACTATTAAAGGAGTGTTCCTTCACACCCGGGCTCACACACTGAAATCACTATTAAAGGAGTGTTCCTTCACACCCGGGCTCACACACTGAAATCACTATTAAAGGAGTGTTCCTTCACACCCGGGCTCTCACACTGAAATCACTATTAAAGGAGTGTTCCTTCACACCCGGGCTCACACACTGAAATCACTATTAAAGGAGTGTTCCTTCACACCCGGGCTCACACACTGAAATCACTATTAAAGGAGTGTTCCTTCACTCCCGGGCTCTCACACACTGAAACCACTATTAAAGGAGTGTTCCTTCACACCCGGTCTCTCACACACTGAAATCACTATTAAAGGAGTGTTCCTTCACACCCGGGCTCTCACACACTGAAATCACTATTAAAGGAGTGTTCCTTCACACCCGGGCTCACACACTGAAATCACTATTAAAGGAGTGTTCCTTCACACCCGGGCTCACACACTGAAATCACTATTAAAGGAGTGTTCCTTCACTCCCGGGCTCTCACACACTGAAATCACTATTAAAGGAGTGTTCCTTCACACCCGGGCTCTCTCACACTGAAATCACTATTAAAGGAGTGTTCCTTCATACCCGGGCTCTCACACACTGAAATCACTATTAAAGGAGTGTTCCTTCACACCCGGGCTCTCACACACTGAAATCACTATTAAAGGAGTGTTCCTTCACACCCGGGCTCACACACACACTGAAATCACTATTAAAGGAGTGTTCCTTCACACCCGGGCTCACACACTGAAATCACTATTAAAGGAGTGTTCCTTCACACCCGGGCTCTCACACAGACACTGAAATGACTATTAAAGGAGTGTTCCTTCACACCCGGGCTCACACACTGAAATCACTATTAAAGGAGTGTTCCGTCACACCCGGGCTCACACACTGAAATCACTATTAAAGGAGTGTTCCGTCACACCCGGGCTCACACACTGAAATCACTATTAAAGGAGTGTTCCTTCACACCCGGGCTCACACACACTGAAATCACTATTAAAGGAGTGTTCCTTCACATCCGGGCTCACACACACTGAAATCACAATTAAAGGAGTGTTCCTTCACACCCGGACTCTCACACACTGATATCACTATTAAAGGAGTGTTCCTTCACACCCGGGCTCTCACACACTGAAGTCACTATTAAAGGAGTGTTCCTTCACACCCGGGCTCACACACACTGAAATCACTATTAAAGGAGTGTTCCTTCACACCCGGGCTCTCACACACTGAAATCACTATTAAAGGAGTGTTCCTTCACACCCGGGCTCTCACACACTGAAATCACTATTAAAGGTGTGTTCCTTCACACCCGGGCTCACACACACACTGAAATCACAATTAAAGGAGTGTTCCTTCACACCCGGACTCTCACACACTGATATCACTATTAAAGGAGTGTTCCTTCACACCCGGGCTCTCAAACACTGAAATCACTATTAAAGGAGTGTTCCTTCACACCCGGGCTCACACACACTGAAATCACTATTAAAGGAGTGTTCCTTCACACCCGGGCTCACACACACTGAAATCACTATTCAAGGAGTGTTCCTTCACACCCGGGCTCACACACACTGAAATCACTATTAAAGGAGCGTTCCTTCACACCCGGGCTCTCACACACACTGAAATCACTATTCAAGGAGTGTTCCTTCACACCCGGGCTCACACACACTGAAATCACTATTAAAGGAGTGTTCCTTCACACCCGGGCTCACTCACACTGACATCACTATTAAAGGAGTGTTCCTTCACACCCGGGCTCTCACACACACTGAAATCACTATTAAAGGAGTGTTCCTTCACACCCGGGCTCACACACACTGAAATCACTATTAAAGGAGTGTTCCTTCACACCCGGACTCTCACACACTGAAATCACCATTAAAGGAGTGTTCCTTCACACCCGGGCTCTCTCACACTGAAATCACTATTAAAGGAGTGTTCCTTCACACCCGGCTCACACACACACTGAAATCACTATTAAAGGAGTGTTCCTTCGCACCCGGGCTCACACACACACTGAAATCACTATTACAGGAGCATTCCTTCACACCCGGGCTCACACACACACTGAAATTACTATTAAAGGAGTGTTCCTTCACACCCGGGCTCACACACTGAAATCACTATTAAAGGAGTGTTCCTTCACACCCGGGCTCACACACTGAAATCACTATTAAAGGAGTGTTCCTTCACACCCGGGCTCACACACTGAAATCACTATTAAAGGAGTGTTCCTTCACACCCGGGCTCTCACACTGAAATCACTATTAAAGGAGTGTTCCTTCACACCCGGGCTCACACACTGAAATCACTATTAAAGGAGTGTTCCTTCACACCCGGGCTCACACACTGAAATCACTATTAAAGGAGTGTTCCTTCACTCCCGGGCTCTCACACACTGAAACCACTATTAAAGGAGTGTTCCTTCACACCCGGTCTCTCACACACTGAAATCACTATTAAAGGAGTGTTCCTTCACACCCGGGCTCTCACACACTGAAATCACTATTAAAGGAGTGTTCCTTCACACCCGGGCTCACACACTGAAATCACTATTAAAGGAGTGTTCCTTCACACCCGGGCTCACACACTGAAATCACTATTAAAGGAGTGTTCCTTCACTCCCGGGCTCTCACACACTGAAATCACTATTAAAGGAGTGTTCCTTCACACCCGGGCTCTCTCACACTGAAATCACTATTAAAGGAGTGTTCCTTCATACCCGGGCTCTCACACACTGAAATCACTATTAAAGGAGTGTTCCTTCACACCCGGGCTCTCACACACTGAAATCACTATTAAAGGAGTGTTCCTTCACACCCGGGCTCACACACACACTGAAATCACTATTAAAGGAGTGTTCCTTCACACCCGGGCTCACACACTGAAATCACTATTAAAGGAGTGTTCCTTCACACCCGGGCTCTCACACAGACACTGAAATGACTATTAAAGGAGTGTTCCTTCACACCCGGGCTCACACACTGAAATCACTATTAAAGGAGTGTTCCGTCACACCCGGGCTCACACACTGAAATCACTATTAAAGGAGTGTTCCGTCACACCCGGGCTCACACACTGAAATCACTATTAAAGGAGTGTTTCTTCACACCCGGGCTCACACACTGAAATCACTATTAAAGGAGTGTTCCTTCACACCCGGGCTCACACACACTGAAATCACTATTCAAGGAGTGTTCCTTCACACCCGGGCTCTCTCACACTGAAATCACTATTAAAGGAGCGTTCCTTCACACCCGGGCTCTCACACACACTGAAATCACTATTAAAGGAGTGTTCCTTCACACCCGGGCTCACACACACTGAAATCACTATTAAAGGAGTGTTCCTTCACACCCGGGCTCTCTCACACTGAAATCAATATTAAAGGAGTGTTCCTTCACACCCGGGCTCTCACACAATGAAATCACTATTAAAGGAGTGTTCCTTCACACCCGGGCTCACACACACACTGAAATCACTATTAAAGGAGTGTTCCTTCACACCCGGGCTCACACACTGAACTCACTATTAAAGGAGTGTTCCTTCACACCCGGGCTCTCACACACTGAAATCACTATTAAAGGAGTGTTCCTTCACACCCGGGCTCACACACACTGAAATCACTATTAAAGGCGTGTTCCTTCACACCCGGGCTCTCACACACACTGAAGTCACTATTAAAGGAGTGTTCCTTCACACCCGGGCTCACACACACACTGAAATCACTATTAAAGGAGTGTTCCTTCACACCCGGGCTCACACACAAACTGAAATCACTATTAAAGGAGTGTTCCTTCACACCCGGGCTCTCTCACACTGAAATCAATATTAAAGGAGTGTTCCTTCACACCCGGGCTCTCACACAATGAAATCACTATTAAAGGAGTGTTCCTTCACACCCGGGCTCACACACACACTGAAATCACTATTAAAGGAGTGTTCCTTCACACCCGGGCTCACACACTGAACTCACTATTAAAGGAGTGTTCCTTCACACCCGGGCTCTCACACACTGAAATCACTATTAAAGGAGTGTTCCTTCACACCCGGGCTCACACACACTGAAATCACTATTAAAGGCGTGTTCCTTCACACCCGGGCTCTCACACACACTGAAGTCACTATTAAAGGAGTGTTCCTTCACACCCGGGCTCACACACACACTGAAATCACTATTAAAGGAGTGTTCCTTCACACCCGGGCTCACACACAAACTGAAATCACTATTAAAGGAGTGTTCCTTCACACCCGGGCTCTCTCACACTGAAATCACTATTAAAGGAGTGTTCCTTCACACCCGCGCTCACACTCAGTCTGTTACTTACGTGAATGGTGAGTTGGACATTTTTCCACTGACAAAACCTTGTGAATTGTTTACTGTGGACAAGAATTGAAGGCGATTATTAATTGAATTGGATTTGTACCCACTGTGCCCACTGTGTCCGACCGAGACCGCCTCTGCCCCCTCTGCCCTCCACCCCCCCTCACTCCCCACCCCACCAGAGCCTTCGCTGGGCAGGGGAATCGGGATTGGCAGCGGGAGGGAGGTGGGTGTCGGGGCGGGCGGGAGGGGGGAGGGAGGGGGGAGGAGGGGGGGAGGGGGAGGGGGAGGAGTGATGGGCGTGGGGGAGGGGGGGATGGGCGGGGGGAGGGGGAGGGGGGATGGGCGGGGGAGGGGGATGGACGGGGGGAGGGGGGGTGGGCGGGGGAGGGGGAGGGGGTCCCGTGCCCCCCGGCTGCCCACTGACCTGTTGAGGAACTTGGGGAACATCGTCTCCGACAGCGTTTGCCAAATCTCCGCCACCATTGGCTGCAGAAAAATAGAAACATGTTCGCTATCAGAGAGAGGCAGAGAGGGAGGGAGGGAGAGAGGGAGAGTGAGAGGGAGAGAGGGAGAGAGGGAGAGAGGGAGAGTTAAAGAGGGAGAAAGTGAGAGGGAGAGAGGGAGAGGGAGAGAGGGAGAGAGAAAGAGTGAGAGGGAGAGAGGGAGAGACTGAGAGAGGGAGAGAGGGAGAGTGAGGGAGAGAGGGAGAGGGAGAGGGAGAAAGGGAGAGTGAGAGAGGGAGACGGAGGGAGAGGGAGGGAGAGGGAGAGAGGAAGAGGGAGCGAGGGAGAGTGAGAGAGGGAGAGTGAGAGAGGGAGAGTGAAAGAGGCAGAGAGGGAGAGAGACGGGGAGAGAGACGGGCAGAGAGACGGGGAGAGAGAGGGGGAGAGAGACGGGGAGAGACAGGGGGAGAGAGACGGGGAAAGAGACGGGGAAAGAGACGGGGAAAGAGACAGACGGGGAGAGAGACGGACGGGGAGAGAGACGGACGGGGAGGGAGACGGACGGGGAGAGAGACGGACGGGGAGAGAGACGGACGGGGAGAGAGACGGGGAGAGAGACAGGGAGAGAGAGACGGGGAGAGACGGGGAGAGAGACGGGGAGAGAGACGGGGAGGCGCGGGGACACAGACGGGGAGAGAGACGGGGAGGGAGACGGGGAGAGAGACGGGGAGAGAGACGGGGAGAGAGACGGGGAGAGAGATGGGGAGGTGCGGGGAGAGAGACAGTGAGAGAGACGGGGAGAGAGACGGGGAGGGAGACGGGGAGTGGGACGTGAGAGAGACGGGGAGAGAGACGGGGAGAGAGACGGGTAGAGGGACGGGGAGGGAGACGGGGAGAGAGACGGACGGGGAGAGAGACGGGGACACAGACGGGGAGAGAGACGGGGAGGGAGACGGGGAGGGAGACGGGGAGGGAGAGGGGGAGGGAGACGGGGAGGGAGACGGGGAGGGAGACGGGGAGGGAGACGGGGAGGGAGACGGGGAGGGAGACGGGGAGGGAGATGGGGACACAGACAGGGAGAGAGACGGGGAGAGAGACGGGGAGGGAGACGGTGAGAGAGACGGGGAGAGAGACGGGGGAGAGACGGACGGGGAGAGAGACGGGGAGAGAGACGGGGAGGGAGACGGGGAGAGAGACGGGGAGAGAGACGGGCAGAGAGACGGGGAGAGAGACGGGGAGGGTGACGGGGAGAGAGACGGGGAGGGAGACGGGGAGGGAGACGGGGAGGGAGAGGGGGAGGGAGAGGGGGAGGGAGACGGGGAGGGAGACGGGGAGGGAGACGGGGAGAGAGACGGGGAGAGAGACGGGGAGAGAGACGGGGAGAGCGACGGGGAGAGAGACGAGGAGTGGGACGGGGAGAGAGACGAGGAGGGAGACGGGGAGGGAGACGGGGAGAGAGATGGGGAGGGAGACGGGGAGAGAGACGGGGAGGGAGACGGGGAGGGAGACGGGGAGAGAGACGGACAGGGAAAGAGACGGGGAGAGAGACGGGGAGTGGGACGGGTAGAGAGACGGGGAGAGAGACGGGGAGGGAGACGGGGAGGGAGACGGGGAGAGAGACGGGGAGAGAGACGGGGAGAGAGATGAGGAGAGAGACGGGGAGAGAGACGGGGAGAGAGACGGGGAGAGAGACGGGGAGAGAGACGGGGAGAGAGACGAGGAGAGAGACGGGGAGAGAGACGGGGAGAAAGACGGGGAGGGAGACGGGGAGAGAGGCGCGGAGAGAGACGGGGAGGGAGACGGAGAGGGAGACGGGGAGGGAGACCGGGAGAGAGACGGGGAGAGAGACTGGGAGAGAGACGGGGAGAAAGACGGGGAGAGAGACGGGGAGAGAGACGGGGAGAGAGACGGGGAGAGAGACGGGGAGAGAGACGGGGAGAGAGACGGGGAGAGAGACGGGGAGGGAGACGGGGAGAGAGACGGGGAGAGAGACGGGGAGAGAGACGGGGAGAGAGACGGGGAGAGAGACGGGGAGGGAGACGGGGAGGGAGACGGTTAGAGAGACGGGGAAAGAGACGGGGAGAGAGACGCGGAGAGAGACGGGGAGAGAGACGGGGAGGGAGACGGGGAGAGAGACGGGGAGAGAGACGGGGAGAGAGACGGGGAGGGAGACGGGGAGGGAGACGGGGAGAGAGACGCGGAGAGAGACGGGGAGAGAGACGGGGAGAGAGACGGGGAGGGAGACGGGGAGAGAGACGGGGAGAAAGACGGGGAGAGAGACGGGGAGAGAGACGGGGAGAGAGACGGGGAGAGAGACGGGGAGAGAGACGGGGAGAGAGATGGGGAGGGAGACGGGGAGAGAGACGGGGAGAGAGACGGGGAGAGAGACGGGGAGAGAGACGGTGAGAGAGACGGGGAGAGAGACGGGGAGGGAGACGGGGAGAGAGACGGTGAGAGAGACGGGGAGGGAGAGGGGGAGGGAGACGGGGAGAGAGACGGGGAGAGAGACGGGGAGGGAGACGGGGAGAGAGACGGTGAGAGAGACGGGGAGGGAGAGGGGGAGGGAGACGGGGAGAGAGACGGGGACACAGACGGGGAGACAGATGGGGAGAGAGACGGGGAGAGAGACGGGGAGAGAGACGGGGAGAGAGACGGGGAGAGAGACGGGGAGACAGACGGGGAGAGAGACCGGGAGAGAGACGGGGAGAGAGACGGGGAGAGAGACGGGGAGAGAGACGGGGACACAGATGGGGAGAGTGACGGGGAGGGAGACGGGGAGGGAGACGGGGAGGGAGACGGAGAGGGAGACGGGGAGAGAGACGGGGAGAGAGACGGGGAGAGAGACGGGGAGGGAGACGGGGAGAGAGACGGGGAGAGAGACGGGGAGAGAGACGGGGAGAGAGACGGGGAGAGAGACGGGGAAAGAGACGGGGAGAGAGACGCGGAGAGAGACGGGGAGAGAGACGGGGAGGGAGACGGGGAGGGAGACGGGGAGAGAGACGCGGAGAGAGACGGGGAGAGAGACGGGGAGGGAGACGGGGAGGGAGACGGTTAGAGAGACGGGGAAAGAGACGGGGAGAGAGACGCGGAGAGAGACGGGGAGAGAGACGGGGAGGGAGACGGGGAGGGAGACGGGGAGAGAGACGCGGAGAGAGACGGGGAGAGAGACTGGGAGAGAGACGGGGAGGGAGACGGGGAGGGAGACGGTTAGAGAGACGGGGAAAGAGACGGGGAGAGAGACGCGGAGAGAGACGGGGAGAGAGACGGGGAGGGAGACGGGGAGAGAGACGGGGAGAGAGACGGGGAGAGAGACGGGGAGGGAGACGGGGAGGGAGACGGGGAGAGAGACGCGGAGAGAGACGGGGAGAGAGACGGGGAGAGAGACGGGGAGGGAGACGGGGAGAGAGACGGGGAGAAAGACGGGGAGAGAGACGGGGAGAGAGACGGGGAGAGAGACGGGGAGAGAGACGGGGAGAGAGACGGGGAGAGAGATGGGGAGGGAGACGGGGAGAGAGACGGGGAGAGAGACGGGGAGAGAGACGGGGAGAGAGACGGTGAGAGAGACGGGGAGAGAGACGGGGAGGGAGACGGGGAGAGAGACGGTGAGAGAGACGGGGAGGGAGAGGGGGAGGGAGACGGGGAGAGAGACGGGGAGAGAGACGGGGAGGGAGACGGGGAGAGAGACGGTGAGAGAGACGGGGAGGGAGAGGGGGAGGGAGACGGGGAGAGAGACGGGGACACAGACGGGGAGACAGATGGGGAGAGAGACGGGGAGAGAGACGGGGAGAGAGACGGGGAGAGAGACGGGGAGAGAGACGGGGAGACAGACGGGGAGAGAGACGGGGAGAGAGACGGGGAGAGAGACGGGGAGAGAGACGGGGAGAGAGACGGGGACACAGATGGGGAGAGTGACGGGGAGGGAGACGGGGAGGGAGACGGGGAGGGAGACGGAGAGGGAGACGGGGAGAGAGACGGGGAGAGAGACGGGGAGAGAGACGGGGAGGGAGACGGGGAGAGAGACGGGGAGAGAGACGGGGAGAGAGACGGGGAGAGAGACGGGGAGAGAGACGGGGAGAGAGACGGGGAAAGAGACGGGGAGAGAGACGCGGAGAGAGACGGGGAGAGAGACGGGGAGGGAGACGGGGAGGGAGACGGGGAGAGAGACGCGGAGAGAGACGGGGAGAGAGACGGGGAGGGAGACGGGGAGGGAGACGGTTAGAGAGACGGGGAAAGAGACGGGGAGAGAGACGCGGAGAGAGACGGGGAGAGAGACGGGGAGGGAGACGGGGAGGGAGACGGGGAGAGAGACGCGGAGAGAGACGGGGAGAGAGACGGGGAGAGAGACGGGGAGGGAGACGGGGAGAGAGACGGGGAGAAAGACGGGGAGAGAGACGGGGAGAGAGACGGGAGAGAGACGGGGAGAGAGACGGGGAGAGAGACGGGGAGAGAGATGGGGAGGGAGACGGGGAGAGAGACGGGGAGAGAGACGTGGAGAGAGAGGGGGAGAGAGACGGGGAGGGAGATGGGGAGGGAGACGGGGAGAGAGACGAACAGGGAGAGAGACGGGGAGAGAGATGGGGAGAGAGACGGGGAGAGAGAAGGGGAGGGAGACGGGGAGAGAGACGGGGAGAGAGACGGGGAGAGAGACGGGGAGAGAGACGGGGAGGGAGACGGGGAGAGAGACGGTGAGAGAGACGGGGAGGGAGAGGGGGAGGGAGACGGGGAGAGAGACGGGGAGAGAGACGGGGAGGGAGACGGGGAGAGAGACGGTGAGAGAGACGGGGAGGGAGAGGGGGAGGGAGACGGGGAGAGAGACGGGGACACAGACGGGGAGACAGATGGGGAGAGAGACGGGAGAGAGACGGGGAGAGAGATGGGGAGAGAGACGGGGAGAGAGACGGGGACACAGACGGGGAGACAGACGGGGAGAGAGACGGGGAGAGAGACGGGGAAAGAGACGGGGAGAGAGACGGGGAGAGAGACGGGGAGGGAGACGGGGAGAGAGACGGGGAGAGAGACGGGGAGAGAGACGGGGAGGGAGACGGGGAGAGAGACGGGGAGAGAGACGGGGAGAGAGACGGGGAGAGAGACGGGGAGACAGACGGGGAGAGAGACGGGGAGAGAGACGGGGAGAGAGACGGGGAGAGAGACGGGGAGAGAGACGGGGACACAGATGGGTAGAGTGACGGGGAGGGAGACGGGGAGGGAGACGGGGAGGGTGACGGAGAGGGAGACGGAGAGGGAGACGGGGAGAGAGACGGGGAGAGAGACGGGGAGAGAGACGGGGAGGGAGACGGGGAGAGAGACGGGGAGAGAGACGGGGAGAGAGACGGGGAGTGGGACGGGGAGAGAGGCGGGGAGAGAGACGGGGAGGGAGACGGGAAGGGAGATGGGGAGGGAGACGGGGAGGGAGACGGGGAGAGAGACGGAGAGAGAGACGGAGAGAGAGACGGGGAGAGAGACGGGGAGGGAGACGGGGAGGGAGACGGGGAGGGAGACGGGGAGGGAGACGGAGAGGGAGACGGGGAGAGAGAGGGGGAGAGAGACGGGGAGAGAGACGGGGACACAGACGGGGAGAGAGACGGGGAGACAGACGGGGAGAGAGATGGGGACACAGACGGGGAGAGAGACGGGGAGACAGACGGGGAGAGAGACGGGGAGAGAGACGGGGAGACAGATGGGGAGAGAGGCGGGGAGAGAGACGGGGAGAGAGACGGGGAGAGAGACGGGGAGAGACACAGGGAGAGAGACGGGGAGAGAGACGGGGATACAGACGGGGACACAGACGGGGAGACAGACGGGGACACAGACGAGGAGAGAGACGGGGACACAGATGGGGAGAGTGACGGGGAGGGAGACGGGGAGGGAGACGGAGAGGGAGGCGGAGAGGGAGACGGGGTGAGAGACGGGGAGAGAGACGGGGAGAGAGACGGGGAGAGAGACGGGGACACAGACGGGGAGAGAGACGGGGAGAGAGACGGGGAGAGAGGCGGGGAGAGAGACGGGGAGGGAGACGGGGAGGGAGACGGGGAGGGAGACGGGGAGAGAGACGGGGAGAGAGACGGGGAGAGAGACGGGGAGGGAGACGGGGAGGGAGACGGAGAGGGAGACGGAGAGGGAGACGGGGAGAGAGACGGGGAGAGAGACGGGGAGAGAGAGGGGGAGAGAGACGGGGAGAGAGACGGGGACACAGACGGGGAGAGAGACGGAGAGGGAGACGGTGAGGGAGATGAAGAGGGAGACGGGGAGAGAGAGGGGGAGAGAGACGGGGAGAGAGACGGGGACACAGATGGGGAGAGAGACGGGGAGAGAGACGGGGAGAGAGACGGGGAGAGAGACGGGGAGAGAGACGGGGAGAGAGGCGGGCAGAGAGACGGGGAGAGAGGCGGGCAGAGAGACGGGGAGAGAGACGGGGAGAGAGACGGGGAGAGAGACGGGGAGAGAGACGGGGAGAGAGACAGGGAGAGAGACGGGGAGAGTGACGGGGAGAGAGACGGGGAGAGAGACGGGGAGAGAGACGGGGAGGGAGACGGGGAGGGAGACGGGGAGGGGGACGGGGTGGGAGACGGGGAGAGAGACGGACGGGGAGAGAGACGGGGAGAGAGACGGGGAGAGAGACGGGGAGAGAGACGGGGAGAGAGACGGGGAGACAGACGGGGACACAGACGGGGAGACAGACGGGGACACAGACGAGGAGAGAGACGGGGACACAGACGGGGAGATAGACGGGGAGAGAGACGGGGAGGGAGACGGGGAGGGAGACGGGGAGAGAGACGGGGAGAGAGACCGGGAGAGAGACGGGGAGAGAGACGGGGAGAGAGACGGGGAGAGAGGCGGGCAGAGAGACGGGGAGAGAGGCGGGCAGAGAGACGGGGAGAGAGACGGGGAGAGAGACGGGGAGGGAGACGGGGAGAGAGACGGGGAGAGAGACGGGGAGGGAGACGGGGAGGGAGACGGGGAGAGAGACGGGGAGAGAGACGGGGAGAGAGACGGGGAGAGAGACAGGGAGAGAGACGGGGAGAGTGACGGGGAGAGAGACGGGGAGAGCGACGGGGAGAGAGACGGGGAGGGAGACGGGGAGGGAGACGGGGAGGGGGACGGGGTGGGAGACGGGGAGAGAGACGGACGGGGAGAGAGACGGGGAGAGAGACGGGGAGAGAGACGGACGGGGAGAGAGACGGACGGGGAGAGAGACGGGGAGAGAGACGGGGAGAGAGACGGGGAGAGAGACGGACGGGGAGAGAGACGGACGGGGAGAGAGACGGGGAGAGAGACGGGGAGAGAGACGGGGAGAGAGATGGGGAGAGAGACGGGAAGAGAGACGGGGAGAGAGACGGGGAGAGAGACGGGGAGGGAGACGGGGAGTGGGATGGGGAGGGAGACGGGGAGAGAGACGGGGAGGGAGACGGGGAGGGAGACAGGGAGGGGGACGGGGAGGGAGACGGGGAGGGAGACGGGGAGGGAGACGGGGAGAGGGACGGGGAGGGAGATGGGGAGGGAGACGGGGAGGGAGACGGGGAGAGAGACGGGGAGGGAGACGGGGAGGGAGACAGGGAGGGGGACGGGGAGGGAGACGGCGAGGGAGACGGGGAGAGAGACAGAGAGAGAGACGGGGAGAGAGGCGGGGAGAGAGACGGGGAGAGAGACGTGGAGAGAGACGGGGAGAGAGACGGGAAGGGAGACGGGGCGAGAGACGGGGAGAGAGACGGGTAAAGAGACGGGGAGGGAGACGGGGAGGGAGACGGGGAGGGAGACGTGGAGGGAGACGGGGAGAGAGACGGGCAGAGAGACAGGCAGAGAGACTGGGAGAGAGACGGGGAGGGAGACGGGGAGGGAGACGGGGAGAGAGACGGGGAGAGAGACGGGGAGGGAGATGGGGAGGGAGACGGGGAGGGAGACGGGGAGGGAGACGGGGAGAGAGACGGGGAGGGTGAGACGGGAAGTGGGACGGGGAGAGAGACGGGGAGAGAGACGTGGAGAGAGACGGGGAGAGAGACGGGGAGGGAGACGGGGAGAGAGACGGAGAGGGAGACGGGGAGGGAGACAGGGAGAGAGACGGGGAGGGAGACGGGGAGAGAGACGGGGAGGGAGACGGGGAGGGAGACGGGGAGGGAGACGGGGAGAGAGACGGGCAGAGAGACAGGCAGAGAGACTGGGAGAGAGACGGGGAGGGAGACGGGGAGGGAGACGGGGAGAGAGACGGGGAGAGAGACGGGGAGGGAGATGGGGAGGGAGACGGGGAGGGAGACGGGGAGGGAGACGGGGAGGGAGACGGGGAGGGAGACGGGGAGAGAGACGGGGAGGGTGAGACGGGGAGTGGGACGGGGAGAGAGACGGGAAGTGGGACGGGGAGAGAGACGGGGAGGGAGACGGGGAGAGAGGCGGGGAGAGAGACGGGGAGAGAGACGGGGAGAGAGGCGGGGAGAGAGACGGAGAGCGAGACGGGGAGGGAGACGGGGAGGGAGACGGGGAGGGAGACGGGGAGGGAGACGGGGAGGGAGACGGGGAGGGAGACGGGGAGGGAGACGGGGAGGGAGACGGGGAGAGAGACGGGGAGAGAGGCGGGGAGAGAGGCGGGGAGAGAGGGAGAGCGAGACGGGGAGGGAGACGGGGAGAGAGACGGGGAGTGGGACGGGGAGAGAGACGGGGAGAGAGACGGGGGAGAGAAAGGGGAGAGGCGGGGGAGAGAGACGGGGAGTGGGACGGGGAGTGGGACGGGGAGAGAGACGGGGAGTGGGACGGTGAGTGGGACGGGGAGAGAGACGGGGAGAGAGACGGGGAGAGAGACGGGGAGGGAGACGGAGAGGGAGATGGAGAGGGAGACGGAGAGGGAGACGGAGAGGGAGATGGGGAGAGAGAGACGGGGAGAGAGACTGGGAGAGAGACTGGGAGAGAGACGGGGAGAGAGACGGGGAGAGAGACGGGGAGAGAGACGGGGAGAGAGACGTGGAGAGAGACGGGGAGAGAGACGGGGAGGGAGACGGGGAGAGAGACGGGGAGAGAGACGGGGAAAGAGACGGGGAGAGAGACGGGGAGAGAGACGGGGAGAGAGACGGGGAGAGAGACGGGGAGGGAGACGGGGAGAGAGACGGGGAGAGAGACGGGGAGAGAGACGGGGAGGGAGACGGGGAGGGAGACGGGGAGGGAGACGGGGAGAGAGACGGGCAGAGAGACAGGCAGAGAGACTGGGAGAGAGACGGGGAGGGAGACGGGGAGGGAGACGGGGAGAGAGACGGGGAGAGAGACGGGGAGGGAGATGGGGAGGGAGACGGGGAGGGAGACGGGGAGGGAGACGGGGAGGGAGACGGGGAGAGAGACGGGGAGGGTGAGACGGGGAGTGGGACGGGGAGAGAGACGGGAAGTGGGACGGGGAGAGAGACGGGGAGAGAGACGGGGAGAGAGGCGGGGAGAGAGATGGGGAGGGAGACGGGGAGGGAGACGGGGAGGGAGACGGGGAGGGAGACGGGGAGAGAGACGGGCAGAGAGACAGGCAGAGAGACTGGGAGAGAGACGGGGAGGGAGACGGGGAGGGAGACGGGGAGAGAGACGGGGAGAGAGACGGGGAGTGAGACGGGGAGAGAGACGGGGAGGGTGAGACGGGAAGTGGGACGGGGAGAGAGACGGGGAGAGAGACGGGGAGAGAGACGGGGAGAGAGACGTGGAGAGAGACGGGGAGAGAGACGGGGAGGGAGACGGGGAGGGAGACGGGGAGGGAGACGGGGAGAGAGACGGGGAGGGAGACGGGGAGGGAGACGGGGAGGGAGACGGGGAGAGAGACGGGGAGGGAGACGGGGAGAGAGACGGGGAGAGAGACGGGGAGGGAGATGGGGAGGGAGACGGGGAGGGAGACGGGGAGGGAGACGGGGAGGGAGACGGGGAGGGAGACGGGGAGAGAGACGGGGAGAGAGACGGGGAGGGAGATGGGGAGGGAGACGGGGAGGGAGACGGGGAGGGAGACGGGGAGGGAGACGGGGAGAGAGACGGGGAGGGTGAGACGGGGAGTGGGACGGGGAGAGAGACGGGGAGGGAGACGGGGAGAGAGACGGGGAGGGAGACGGGGAGGGAGACGGGGAGGGAGACGGGGAGAGAGACGGGCAGAGAGACAGGCAGAGAGACGGGGAGAGAGACGGGGAGGGAGACGGGGATAGAGACGGGGAGAGAGACGGGGAGGGAGATGGGGAGGGAGACGGGGAGGGAGACGGGGAGGGAGACGGGGAGAGAGACGGGGAGGGTGAGACGGGGAGTGGGACGGGGAGAGAGACGGGAAGTGGGACGTGGAGAGAGACGGGGAGGGAGACGGGGAGAGAGGCGGGGAGAGAGACGGGGAGAGAGGCGGGGAGAGAGACGGAGAGCGAGACGGGGAGGGAGACGGGGAGGGAGACGGGGAGGGAGACGGGGAGGGAGACGGGGAGGGAGACGGGGAGGGAGACGGGGAGAGAGACGGGGAGGGAGACGGGGAGGGAGACGGGGAGGGAGACGGGGAGGGAGACGGGGAGGGAGACGGGGAGGGAGACGGGGAGAGAGACGGGGAGAGAGGCGGGGAGAGAGGCGGGGAGAGAGAGAGGGAGAGCGAGACGGGGAGGGAGACGGGGAGAGAGACGGGGAGTGGGACGGGGAGAGAGACGGGGAGAGAGACGGGGGAGAGAAAGGGGAGAGGCGGGGGAGAGAGACGGGGAGTGGGACGGGGAGTGGGACGGGGAGAGAGACGGGGAGTGGGACGGTGAGTGGGACGGGGAGAGAGACGGGGAGAGAGACGGGGAGAGAGACGGGGAGGGAGACGGAGAGGGAGATGGAGAGTGAGACGGAGAGGGAGACGGAGAGGGAGATGGGGAGAGAGAGACGGGGAGAGAGACTGCGAGAGAGACTGGGAGAGAGACGGGGAGAGAGACGGGGAGAGAGACGGGGAGAGAGACGGGGAGAGAGACGTGGAGAGAGACGGGGAGAGAGACGGGGAGGGAGACGGGGAGAGACGGGGAGAGAGACGGGGAAAGAGACGGGGAGAGAGACGGGGAGAGAGACGGGGATGGAGACGGGGAGGGAGACGGGGAGAGAGACGGGGAGAGAGACGGGGAGGGAGACGGGGAGGGAGACGGGGAGGGAGACGGGGAGAGAGACGGGCAGAGAGACAGGCAGAGAGACTGGGAGAGAGACGTGGAGGGAGACGGGGAGGGAGACGGGGAGAGAGACGGGGAGAGAGACGGGGAGGGAGATGGGGAGGGAGACGGGGAGGGAGACGGGGAGGGAGACGGGGAGGGAGACGGGGAGAGAGACGGGGAGGGTGAGACGGGGAGTGGGACGGGGAGAGAGACGGGAAGTGGGACGGGGAGAGAGACGGGGAGAGAGACGGGGAGAGAGGCGGGGAGAGAGACGGAGAGCGAGACGGGGAGGGAGACGGGGAGGGAGACGGGGAGGGAGACGGGGAGGGAGACGGGGAGAGAGACGGGGAGAGAGGCGGGGAGAGAGGCGGGGAGAGAGAGAGGGAGAGCGAGACGGGGAGGGAGACGGGGAGAGAGACGGGGAGTGGGACGGGGAGAGAGACGGGGAGAGAGACGGGGGAGAGAAAGGTGGGAGGCGGGGGAGAGAGACGGGGAGTGGGACGGGGATTGGGACGGGGAGAGAGACGGGGAGTGGGACGGTGAGTGGGACGGGGAGAGAGACGGGGAGAGAGACGGGGAGAGAGACGGGGAGGGAGACGGAGAGGGAGATGGAGAGGGAGACGGAGAGGGAGACGGAGAGGGAGATGGGGAGAGAGAGACGGGGAGAGAGACTGGGACAGAGACTGGGAGAGAGACGGGGAGAGAGACGGGGAGAGAGACGGGGAGAGAGACGGGGAGGGAGAGGGGGAGGGAGACGGTTAGAGAGACGGGGAGTGAGACGGGGAAAGAGACGGGGAGAGAGACGGACAGAGAGACGGGGTGAGAGACGGGGAGAGAGACGGGGAGAGAGACGGGGAGGGAGACGGCGAGAGAGACGGGGAGGGAGACGGGGAGAGAGACGGCGATGGAGACGGGGAGGGAGACGGGGAGGGAGACGGGGAGGGAGACGGGGAGAGAGACGGGGAGAGAGAGGGGGGAGAGAGGCGGGGAGAGAGACGGGGAGAGAGACGGGGAGAGAGACGGGGAGAGAGACGGTGAGCGAGACGGGGAGGGAGACGGGGAGGGAGACGGGGAGAGAGACGGGGAGGGAGACGGGGAGGGAGACGGGGAGGGGGACGGGTAGGGAGATGGGGAGGGAGACGGGGAGGGAGACGGTGAGGGAGACGGGGCGGTAGACGGGGAGGGAGACGGGGAGGGAGACGGGGAGAGAGACGGGGAGAGAGAGGGGGAGAGAGGCGGGGAGAGAGAGACGGAGAGCGTGACGGGGAGGGAGACGGGGAGAGAGACGGGGAGAGAGATGGGGAGTGGGACGGGGAGAGAGACGGGGAGAGAGACGGGGAGAGAGACGGGGAGAGAGGCGGGGAGAGAGAGACGGAGAGCGAGACGGGGACGGAGACGGGGAGAGAGACGGGGAGAGAGATGGGGAGTGGGACGGGGAATGGGACGGGGAGAGAGACGGGGAGAGAGACGGGGAGAGAGACGGAGAGAGAAACGGGGAGAGAGACGGGGAGAGAGACGGGGAGTGGGATGGGGAGTGGGAAGGGGAGTGGGACGGGGAGTGAGACGGGGAGAGAGACGGGGAGAGAGACGGGGAGAGAGACGGAGAGAGAGACGGGGAGAGAGACGGGGAGAGAGACGGGGAGTGGGATGGGGAGTGGGAAGGGGAGTGGGACGGGGAGTGAGACGGGGAGAGAGACGGGGAGAGACGGGGGAGAGACGGGGGAGAGACGGGGGAGAGACGGGGACACAGACGGGGAGAGAGACGGGGAGCGAGACGGGGAGAGAGACGGGGAGAGAGACGGCGAGATTGAAGGGGAGGGAGACGGGGAGGGAGACGGGGAGGGAGACGGGGAGAGAGACGGGGAGAGAGACGGGGAGGGAGACGGAGAGGGAGACGGAGAGGGAGATGGAGAGGGAGACGGAGAGGGAGACGAAGAGGGAGACGGGCAGAGAGACGGGGAGAGAGACGGGGAGGGAGACGGGGAGGGAGACGGAGAGAGAGATGGAGAGGCAGACGGAGAGGGAGACGGAGAGGGAGATGGGGAGAGAGACAGAGAGAGAGACGGGGAGAGAGACTGGAAGAGAGACTGGGATAGAGACGGGGAGAGAGACGGGGAGAGAGACGGGGAGAGAGACGGGGAGAGAGACGGGGAGGGAGACGGTTAGAGAGACGGGGAGAGAGACGGGGAAAGAGACGGGGAGAGAGACGGACAGAGAGACGGGGTGAGAGACGGGGAGAGAGACGGGGAGGGAGACGGTGAGAGAGACGGGGAGGGAGACGGGGAGAGAGACGGGGAGAGAGACGGGGAGAGAGAGGGGGGAGAGAGGCGGGGAGAGAGACGGGGAGAGAGACGGGGAGAGAGACGGAGAGGGAGACGGGGAGGGAGACGGGGAGGGGGACGGGGAGGGAGACGGGGAGGGAGACGGGGAGGGAGACGGGGAGGGAGACGGGGAGAGAGACGGGGAGAGAGAGGGGGGAGAGAGGCGGGGAGAGAGAGACGGAGAGCGAGACGGGGAGGGAGACGGGGAGAGAGACGGGGAGAGAGATGGGGAGTGGGACGGGGAGTGGGACGGGGAGAGAGACGGGGAGAGAGACGGGGAGAGAGACGGAGAGAGAGACGGAGAGAGAGACGGGGAGAGAGATGGGGAGAGAGACGGGGAGGGAGACGGGGAGGGAGAAGGGGAGGGAGACGGGGAGGGAGACGGGGAGGGAGAAGGGGAGGGAGAAGGGGAGGGAGACGGGGAGGGAGACGGGGAGGGAGACGGGGAGGGAGACGGGGAGAGAGACGGGGAGAGAGACGGGGAGAGGGACGTGGAGAGAGACGGGGAGAGAGACGGGGTGGTGCGGGGAGAGAGACGGGGAGGGAGACGGGGAGAGAGACGGGGAAAGAGACGGGGAAAGAGACGGGGAGAGAGACGGGGAGGGAGACGGGGAGGGAGACGGGGAAGGAGACGGGGAGAGAGACGGGGAGGGAGACGGGGAGGGAGACGGGGAGGGAGACGGGGAGAGAGACGGGGAGGGAGACGGGGAGGGAGACGGGGAGGGAGACGGGGAGGGAGACGGGGAGAGAGACGGGCAGAGAGACGGGCAGAGAGACGGGGCGAGAGACGGGGAGGGAGACGGGGAGGGAGACGGGGAGGGAGACGGGGAGGGAGACGGGGAGAGAGACGGGGAGGGAGACGGGGAGGGAGACGGGGAGAGAGACGGGGAGAGAGAGACGGGGAGTGGGACGGGGAGAGAGACGGGAAGTGGGACGGGGAGAGAGACGGGGAGAGAGACGGGGAGAGAGACGGGGAGAGAGACGGGGAGTGGGACGGGGAGAGAGACGGGAAGTGGGACGGGGAGAGAGACGGGGAGAGAGACGGGGAGAGAGGCGGGGAGAGAGACGGAGAGCGAGACGGGGAGGGAGACGGGGAGGGAGACAGGGAGGGAGACAGGGAGGGAGACAGGGAGGGAGACAGGGAGGGAGACGGGGAGAGAGACGGGGGAGAGGCGGGGAGAGAGGCGGGGAGAGAGAGAGGGAGAGCGAGACGGGGAGGGAGACGGGGAGAGAGACGGGGAGTGGGACGGGGAGAGAGACGGGGAGAGAGACGGGGAGAGACAGGGGAGAGACGGGGGAGAGAGACGGGGAGTGGGATGGGGAGTGGGACGGGGAGAGAGACGGGGAGTGGGACGGTGAGTGGGACGGGGAGAGAGACGGGGAGAGAGACGGGGAGAGAGATGGGGAGGGAGACAGAGAGAGAGATGGAGAAGCAGACGGAGAGGGAGACGGAGAGGGAGATGGGGAGAGAGACAGTGAGAGACGGGGAGAGAGACGGGGAGAGAGACGGGGAGAGAGACGGGGAGAGAGACGGGGAGGGAGACGGGGAGGGAGACGGTTAGAGAGACGGGGAGAGAGACGGGGAAAGAGACGGGCAGAGAGACGGACAGAGAGACGGGGTGAGAGACGGGGAGAGAGACGGGGAGGGAGACGGCGAGAGAGACGGGGAGGGAGACGGGGAGAGAGACGGGGAGAGAGACGGGGAGGGAGACGGGGAGGGAGACGGTTAGAGAGACGGGGAGAGAGACGGGGAAAGAGACGGGGAGAGAGACGGACAGAGAGACGGGTGAGAGACGGGGAGAGAGACGGGGAGAGAGACGGGGAGGGAGACGGCGAGAGAGACGGGGAGGGAGACGGGGAGGGAGAAGGGGAGAGAGACGGGGAGAGAGAGGGGGGAGAGAGGCGGGGAGAGAGAGACGGAGAGCGAGACGGGGAGGGAGACGGGGACAGAGACGGGGAGAGAGATGGGGAGTGGGACGGGGATTGGGACGGGGAGAGAGACGGGGAGAGAGACAGGGAGAGAGACGGAGAGAGAGACGGGGAGAGAGACGGGGAGAGAGACGGGGAGTGGGACGGGGAGTGAGACGGGGAGAGTGACGGGGAGAGACGGGGGAGAGACGGGGGAGAGACGGGGGAGAGACGGGGGAGATAGACGGGGAGTGGGACGGGGAGTGAGACGGGGAGATAGACGGGAGAGAGACGGAGACACAGACGGGGAGAGAGACGGGGAGCGAGACGGGGAGAGAGACGGGTAGAGAGACGGCGAGACAGATGGAGAGAGAGACGGGGAGTGGGACGGGGAGAGAGGCGGGGAGAGAGGCGGGGAGAGAGGCGGGGAGAGAGACGGTTAGAGAGACGGGGAGAGAGACGGGGAGAGAGACGGGGAGGGAGAAGGGGAGGGAGAAGGGGAGGGAGACGGGGAGAGAGACGGCGAGAGGGACGGGGAGGGAGACGGGGAGTGGGACGGGGAGAGAGGCGTGGAGAGAGGCGGGGAGAGAGGCGGGGAGAGAGACGGGGAGAGAGACGGGGAGAGAGACGGGGAGCGAGACGGGGAGAGAGACGGGGAGAGAGACGGGGAGAGAGACGGGGAGAGAGACGGGGAGGGAGACGGGGAGAGAGACGGACAGGGAGAGAGACGGGGAGAGTGACGGGAAGAGAGACGGGGAGAGAGACGGGGAGAGAGACGATGAGGGAGACGGGGAGGGAGACGGGGAGGGAGACGGGGAGAGAGACAGAGAGAGAGACGGGGAGAGAGACGGGGAGAGAGACGGGGAGAGAGACGGGGAGAGAGACGGGGAGAGAGACGGGAGGGAGACGGGGAGAGAGACGGGGAGAGAGATGGGGAGAGAGACAGAGAGAGAGGCGGGGAGAGAGGCGGGGAGTGGGACGGGGAGAGAGACGGGGAGAGAGACGGGGAGAGAGACGGGGAGAGAGATGGGGAGAGAGACGGGGAGGGAGACGGGGAGAGAGACGGGGAGAGAGACGGGGAGAGAGACGGGGAGAGAGACGGTGAGGGAGACCGGGAGAGAGACGGGAAGAGAGACGGGGAGAGAGACGGGGAGAGAGACGGGGAGAGAGACGGACAGGGAGAGAGACGGACAGGGAGAGAGACGGGGAGAGAGACGGAGAGGGAGACGGGGAGGGAGACGGGGAGGGAGACGGGGAGGGAGACGGGGAGGGAGACGGGGAGGGAGACGGGGAGGGAGACGGGGAGAGAGACGGGGAGAGAGACGTGGAGAGAGACGTGGAGAGAGACGAGGAGAGAGACGGGGAGGGAGACGGGGAGGGAGACGGGGAGGGAGACGGGGAGAGGGACGGGGAGAGAGACGGGGAGAGAGAGACGGGGAGTGGGACGGGGAGAGAGACGGGGAGGGAGACGGGGAGGGAGACGGGGAGGGAGACGGGGAGGGAGACAGGCAGGGAGACGGGGAGGGAGACGGGGAGGGAGACGGGGAGAGAGACGGGGAGAGAGGCGGGGAGAGAGGTGGGGAGAGAGAGAGGGAGAGCCAGACGGGGAGGGAGACGGGGAGAGAGATGGGGAGTGGGACGGGGAGAGAGACGGGGAGAGAGACGGGGAGAGAGACGGGGAGAGAGACGGGGACACAGACGATGAGAGAGACGGGGAGAGAGACGGGGAGAGAGACGGTGAGCGAGACGGGGACACAGACAATGAGAGAGACGGGGAGAGAGACGGTGAGAGAGACGGGGAGAGAGACGGGGAGGGAGACGGGGAGAGAGACGGTGAGAGAGACGGGGACACAGACGGGGAGAGAGACGGGGAGAGAGACGGGGAGAGAGACGGGGAGAGAGACGGGGAGGGAGACGGGGAGAGAGACGGGGAGAGAGACGGGGAGAGAGACGGACAGGGAGAGAGACGGGGACACAGACGGGGAGAGAGACGGGGAGAGAGATGGGGAGAGAGACGGGGAGAGAGACGGGGAGAGAGACGGGGACACAGACGGGGAGACAGATGGGGAGAGAGACGGGGAGAGAGACGGGGAGAGAGACGGGGAGAGAGACGGGGAGAGAGACGGGGAGGGAGACGGGGAGAGAGACGGGGAGAGAGACGGGGAGGGAGACGGGGAGGGAGACGGGGAGAGAGACGGGGAGAGAGACGGGGAGGGAGACGGGGAGAGAGACGGGGAGAGAGACGGGGAGAGAGACGGGGAGAGAGACGGGGAGAGAGACGGGGAGACAGACGGGGACACAGACGGGGAGACAGACGGGGACACAGACGAGGAGAGAGACGGGGACACAGACGGGGAGAGAGACGGGGAGAGGGACGGGGAGCGAGACGGGGAGAGACGGAGATCGGGACGGGGTGGTGCGGGGAGAGACATGGGGAGAGAGACGGGGAGAGAGACGGGGAGGGAGACGGGGAGCGAGACGGGGAGAGAGACCGGGAGAGAGACGGGGAGAGAGACGGGGAGAGAGACGGGGAGAGAGACGGGGAGAGAGGCGGGCAGAGAGACGGGGAGAGAGGCGGGCAGAGAGACGGGGAGAGAGACGGGGAGAGAGACGGGGAGAGAGACGGGGAGAGAGACGGGGAGAGAGACGGGGAGAGAGACGGGGAGAGAGACGGGGAGGGAGACGGGGAGGGGGACGGGGAGGGAGACGGGGAGGGAGACGGGGAGAGAGACGGGGAGAGAGACGGGGAGAGAGACGGGGAGAGAGACGGGTAGGGAGACGGAGAGAGAGATGGAGAGAAAGACGGAGAGGGAGACGGAGAGGGAGATGGGGAGAGAGACAGAGAGAGAGACGGGGAGAGAGACTGGGAGAGAGACTGGGATAGAGACGGGGAGAGAGACGGGGAGAGAGACGGGGAGAGAGACGGGGAGGGAGACGGGGAGGGAGACGGTTAGAGAGACGGGGAGAGAGACGGGGAAAGAGACGGGGAGAGAGACGGACAGAGAGACGGGGTGAGAGACGGGGAGAGAGACGGGGAGGGAGACGGTGAGAGAGACGTGGAGGGAGACGGGGAGAGAGACGGGGAGAGAGACGGGGAGAGAGAGGGGGGAGAGAGGCGGGGAGAGAGACGGGGAGAGAGACGGGGAGAGAGACGGAGAGGGAGACGGGGAGGGAGACGGGGAGGGGGACGGGGAGGGAGACGGGGAGGGAGACGGGGAGGGAGACGGGGAGGGAGACGGGGAGAGAGACGGGGAGAGAGAGGGGGGAGAGAGGCGGGGAGAGAGAGACGGAGAGCGAGACGGGGAGGGAGATGGGGAGAGAGACGGGGAGAGAGATGGGGAGTGGGACGGGGAGTGGGACGGGGAGAGAGACGGGGAGAGAGACGGGGAGAGAGACGGAGAGAGAGACGGGGAGAGAGACGGGGAGAGAGACGGGGAGGGAGAAGGGGAGGGAGACGGGGAGGGAGACGGGGAGGGAGACGGGGAGGGAGACGGGGAGAGAGACGGGGAGAGAGACGGGGAGAGAGACGGGGAGGGAGACGGGGAGAGAGACGGGGAGGGAGACGGGGAGGGAGACGGGGAGGGAGACGGGGCGAGAGACGGGGAGGGAGACGGGGAGAGAGACGGGGAGGGAGACGGGGAGGGAGACGGGGCGAGAGACGGGGAGGGAGACGGGGAGAGAGACGGGGAGGGAGACGGGGAGGGAGACGGGGAGAGAGACGGGGAGAGAGAGACGGGGAGTGGGACGGGGAGAGAGACGGGAAGTGGGACGGGGAGAGAGATGGGGAGAGAGACGGGGAGAGAGACGGGGAGAGAGACGGGGAGTGGGACGGGGAGAGAGACGGGAAGTGGGACGGGGAGAGAGACGGGGAGAGAGACGGGGAGAGAGGCGGGGAGAGAGACGGAGAGCGAGACGGGGGGGGAGACGGGGAGGGAGACGGGGAGGGAGACGATGAGGGAGACAGGGAGGGAGACAGGGAGGGAGACGGGGAGGGAGACGGGGAGAGAGACGGGGGAGAGGCGGGGAGAGAGGCGGGGAGAGAGAGAGGGAGAGCGAGACGGGGAGGGAGACGGGGAGAGAGACGGGGAGTGGGACGGGGAGAGAGACGGGGAGAGAGACGGGGGAGAGACAGGGGAGAGACGGGGGAGAGAGACGGGGAGTGGGACGGGGAGTGGGACGGGGAGAGAGACGGGGAGTGGGACGGTGAGTGGGACGGGGAGAGAGACGGGGAGAGAGACGGGGAGAGAGATGGGGAGGGAGACGGAGAGAGAGATGGAGAGGCAGACGGAGAGGGAGACGGAGAGGGAGATGGGGAGAGAGACTGAGAGAGAGACGGGGAGAGAGACTGGGAGAGAGTCTGGGATAGAGACGGGGAGAGAGACGGGGAGAGAGACGGGGAGAGAGACGGGGAGGGAGACGGGGAGGGAGACGGTTAGAGAGACGGGGAGAGAGACGGGGAAAGAGACGGGGAGAGAGACGGACAGAGAGACGGGGTGAGAGACGGGGAGAGAGACGGGGAGGGAGACGGGGAGAGAGACGGGGAGAGAGACGGGGAGAGAGAGGGGGGAGAGAGGCGGGGAGAGAGACGGGGAGAGAGACGGGGAGAGAGACGGAGAGGGAGACGGGGAGGGAGACGGGGAGGGAGACGGGGAGGGAGACGGGGAGGGGGACGGGGAGGGAGACGGGGAGGGAGACGGGGAGGGAGACGGGGAGGGAGACGGGGAGAGAGACGGGGAGAGAGAGGGGGGAGAGAGGCGGGGAGAGAGAGACGGAGAGCGAGACGGGGAGGGAGACGGGGAGAGAGACCGGGAGAGAGATGGGGAGTGGGACGGGGAGTGGGACGGGGAGAGAGACGGGGAGAGAGACGGGGAGAGAGACGGAGAGAGAGACGGGGAGAGAGACGGGGAGAGAGACGGGGAGGGAGACGGGGAGGGAGAAGGGGAGGGAGACGGGGAGGGAGACGGGGAGAGAGACGGGGAGAGAGACGGGGAGAGAGGCGGGGAGAGAGACGGAGAGCGAGACGGGGGGGGAGACGGGGAGGGAGACGGGGAGGGAGACGATGAGGGAGACAGGGAGGGAGACAGGGAGGGAGACGGGGAGGGAGACGGGGAGAGAGACGGGGGAGAGGCGGGGAGAGAGGCGGGGAGAGAGACCGGGAGAGAGATGGGGAGTGGGACGGGGAGTGGGACGGGGAGAGAGACGGGGAGAGAGACGGGGAGAGAGACGGAGAGAGAGACGGGGAGAGAGACGGGGAGAGAGACGGGGAGGGAGACGGGGAGGGAGAAGGGGAGGGAGACGGGGAGGGAGACGGGGAGAGAGACGGGGAGAGAGACGGGGAGAGAGGCGGGGAGAGAGACGGAGAGCGAGACGGGGGGGGAGACGGGGAGGGAGACGGGGAGGGAGACGATGAGGGAGACAGGGAGGGAGACAGGGAGGGAGACGGGGAGGGAGACGGGGAGAGAGACGGGGGAGAGGCGGGGAGAGAGGCGGGGAGAGAGAGAGGGAGAGCGAGACGGGGAGGGAGACGGGGAGAGAGACGGGGAGTGGGACGGGGAGAGAGACGGGGAGAGAGACGGGGGAGAGACAGGGGAGAGACGGGGGAGAGAGACGGGGAGTGGGACGGGGAGTGGGACGGGGAGAGAGACGGGGAGTGGGACGGTGAGTGGGACGGGGAGAGAGACGGGGAGAGAGACGGGGAGAGAGACGGGGAGGGAGACGGAGAGAGAGATGGAGAGGCAGACGGAGAGGGAGACGGAGAGGGAGATGGGGAGAGAGACAGAGAGAGAGACGGGGAGAGAGACTGGGAGAGAGACTGGGATAGAGACGGGGAGAGAGACGGGGAGAGAGACGGGGAGAGAGACGGGGAGGGAGACGGGGAGGGAGACGGTTAGAGAGACGGGGTGAGAGACGGGGAAAGAGACGGGGAGAGAGACGGACAGAGAGACGGGGTGAGAGACGGGGAGAGAGACGGGGAGGGAGACGGTGAGAGAGACGGGGAGGGAGACGGGGAGAGAGACGGGGAGAGAGACGGGGAGAGAGAGGGGGAGAGAGGCGGGGAGAGAGACGGGGAGAGAGACGGGGAGAGAGACGGAGAGGGAGACGGGGAGGGAGACGGGGAGGGGGACGGGGAGGGAGACGGGGAGGGAGACGGGGAGGGAGACGGGGAGGGAGACGGGGAGAGAGAGGGGGGAGAGAGGCGGGGAGAGAGAGACGGAGAGCGAGACGGGGAGGGAGACGGGGAGAGAGACGGGGAGAGAGATGGGGAGTGGGACGGGGAGTGGGACGGGGAGAGAGACGGGGAGAGAGACGGGGAGAGAGACGGAGAGAGAGAGACGGGGAGAGAGACGGGGAGAGAGACGGGGAGGGAGACGGGGAGGGAGAAGGGGAGGGAGACGGGGAGGGAGACGGGGAGGGAGACGGGGAGGGAGAAGGGGAGGGAGAAGGGGAGGGAGACGGGGAGGGAGACGGGGAGGGAGACGGGGAGGGAGACGGGGAGAGAGACGGGGAGAGAGACGGGGAGAGGGACGTGGAGAGAGACGGGGAGAGAGACGGGGTGGTGGGGAGAGAGACGGGGAGGGAGACGGGGTGAGAGACGGGGAAAGAGACGGGGAAAGAGACGGGGAGAGAGACGGGGAGGGAGACGGGGAGGGTGACGGGGAGAGAGACGGGGAAAGAGACGGGGAAAGAGACGGGGAGAGTGACGGGCAGAGAGACGGGGAGGGAGACGGGGAGGGAGACGGGGAGAGAGACGGGGAGAGAGACGGGGAGAGAGACGGGGAAAGAGACGGGGAGAGAGTCGGGGAGAGAGACGGGGAGAGGGACGTGGAGAGAGACGGGGAAAGAGACGGGGAAAGAGACGGGGAGAGAGACGGGGAGGGAGACGGGGAGTGTGACGGGGAGAGAGACGGGGAAAGAGACGGGGAGAGAGACGGGGAGAGAGACGGGGTGGTGCGGGGAGAGAGACGGGGAGGGAGACGGGGAGTGTGACGGGGAGAGAGACGGGGAAAGAGACGGGGAGAGAGACGGGCAGAGAGACGGGCAGAGAGACGGGGAGAGAGACGGGGAGGGAGACGGGGAGAGAGACGGGGAGAGAGACGGGGAAAGAGACGGGGAGAGAGTCGGGGAGAGAGACGGGGAGGGAGACGGGGAGGGAGACGGGGAGGGAGACGGGGAGGTAGACGGGGAGTAGGAGATGGGGAGGGAGACGGGGAGAGAGACGGGGAGAGAGACGGGGAGAGAGAGACGGGGAGTGGGACGGGGAGAGAGACGGGGAGAGAGACGGGCAGAGAGACGGGGAGAGAGACGGGGAGAGAGACGGGGAGGGAGACGGGGAGGGAGACGGGGAGAGAGACGGGGAAAGAGACGGGGAGAGAGACGGGGAGAGAGACGGGGAGACAGACGGGGAGAGAGACGGGGAGGGAGACGGGGAGGGAGACGGGGAGAGAGACGGGGAGGGAGACGGGGAGGGAGACGGGGAGAGAGACGGGGAAAGAGACGGGGAGAGAGACGGGGAGAGAGACTGGGAGACAGACGGGGAGAGAGACGGGGAGGGAGACGGGGAGGGAGACGGGGAGGGAGACGGGGAAGGAGACGGGGAGAGAGACGGGGAGGGAGACGGGGAGGGAGACGGGGAGGGAGACGGGGAGGGAGACGGGGAGAGAGACGGGGAGGGAGACGGGGAGGGAGACGGGGAGGGAGACGGGGAGGGAGACGGGGAGGGAGACGGGGAGAGAGACGGGCAGAGAGACGGGCAGAGAGACGGGGCGAGAGACGGGGAGGGAGACGGGGAGGGAGACGGGGAGGGAGACGGGGAGAGAGACGGGGAGGGAGACGGGGAGGGAGACGGGGAGAGAGACGGGGAGAGAGACTGGGAGAGAGAGACGGGGAGTGGGACGGGGAGAGAGACGGGAAGTGGGACGGGGAGAGAGACGGGGAGAGAGACGGGGAGAGAGACGGGGAGAGAGACGGGGAGTGGGACGGGGAGAGAGACGGGAAGTGGGACGGGGAGAGAGACGGGGAGAGAGACGGGGAGAGAGGCGGGGAGAGAGACGGAGAGCGAGACGGGGAGGGAGACGGGGAGGGAGACGGGGAGGGAGACAGGGAGGGAGACAGGGAGGGAGACAGGGAGGGAGACGGGGAGAGAGACGGGGGAGAGGCGGGGAGAGAGGCGGGGAGAGAGAGAGGGAGAGCGAGACGGGGAGGGAGACGGGGAGAGAGACGGGGAGTGGGACGGGGAGAGAGACGGGGAGAGAGACGGGGGAGAGACAGGGGAGAGACGGGGGAGAGAGACGGGGAGTGGGATGGGGAGTGGGACGGGGAGAGAGACGGGGAGTGGGACGGTGAGTGGGACGGGGAGAGAGACGGGGAGAGAGACGGGGAGAGAGATGGGGAGGGAGACGGAGAGAGAGATGGAGAAGCAGACGGAGAGGGAGACGGAGAGGGAGATGGGGAGAGAGACAGTGAGAGACGGGGAGAGAGACGGGGAGAGAGACGGGGAGAGAGACGGGGAGAGAGACGGGGAGGGAGACGGGGAGGGAGACGGTTAGAGAGACGGGGAGAGAGACGGGGAAAGAGAGGGGGAGAGAGACGGCGAGGGAGACGGCGAGAGAGACGGGGAGGGAGACGGGGAGAGAGACGGGGAGAGAGACGGGGAGGGAGACGGGGAGGGAGACGGTTAGAGAGACGGGGAGAGAGACGGGGAAAGAGACGGGGAGAGAGACGGACAGAGAGACGGGTGAGAGACGGGGAGAGAGACGGGGAGAGAGACGGGGAGGGAGACGGCGAGAGAGACGGGGAGGGAGACGGGGAGGGAGAAGGGGAGAGAGACGGGGAGAGAGAGGGGGGAGAGAGGCGGGGATAGAGAGACGGAGAGCGAGACGGGGAGGGAGACGGGGACAGAGACGGGGAGAGAGATGGGGAGTGGGACGGGGATTGGGACGGGGAGAGAGACGGGGAGAGAGACAGGGAGAGAGACGGAGAGAGAGACGGGGAGAGAGACGGGGAGAGAGACGGGGAGTGGGACGGGGAGTGAGACGGGGAGAGTGACGGGGAGAGACGGGGGAGAGACGGGGGAGAGACGGGGGAGAGACGGGGGAGAGACGGGGGAGATAGACGGGGAGTGGGACGGGGAGTGAGACGGGGAGATAGACGGGAGAGAGATGGAGACACAGACGGGGAGAGAGACGGGGAGCGAGACGGGGAGAGAGACGGGTAGAGAGACGGCGAGACAGACGGAGAGAGAGACGGGGAGTGGGACGGGGAGAGAGGCGGGGAGAGAGGCGGGGAGAGAGGCGGGGAGAGAGACGGTTAGAGAGACGGGGAGAGAGACGGGGAGAGAGACGGGGAGGGAGAAGGGGAGGGAGAAGGGGAGGGAGACGGGGAGGGAGACGGGGAGAGAGACGGCGAGAGGGACGGGGAGGGAGACGGGGAGTGGGACGGGGAGAGAGGCGTGGAGAGAGGCTGGGAGAGAGGCGGGGAGTGAGACGGGGAGAGAGACGGGGAGAGAGACGGGGAGCGAGACGGGGAGAGAGACGGGGAGAGAGACGGGGAGAGAGACGGGGAGAGAGACGGGGAGGGAGACGGGGAGAGAGACGGACAGGGAGAGAGACGGGGAGAGTGACGGGAAGAGAGACGGGGAGAGAGACGGGGAGAGAGACGATGAGGGAGACAGGGAGGGAGACGGGGAGGGAGACGGGGAGAGAGACAGAGAGAGAGACGGGGAGAGAGACGGGGAGAGAGACGGGGAGAGAGACGGGGAGAGAGACGGGAGGGAGACGGGGAGAGATACGGGGAGAGAGACGGGGAGAGAGACAGAGAGAGAGGCGGGGAGAGAGACGGGGAGTGGGACGGGGAAAGAGACGGGGAGAGAGACGGGGAGAGAGATGGGGAGAGAGACGGGGAGAGAGACGGGGAGGGAGACGGGGAGAGAGACGGGGAGAGAGACGGTGAGGGAGACCGGGAGAGAGACGGGAAGAGAGACGGGGAGAGAGACGGGGAGAGAGACGGGGAGAGAGACGGGGAGAGAGACGGGGAGAGAGACGGGGAGGGAGACGGGGAGGGAGACGGGAAGGGAGACGGACAGGGGGAGAGAGACGGGGAGAGAGACGGGGAGAGAGACGGGGAGAGAGACGGAGAGGGAGACGGAGAGGGAGACGGGGAGAGAGACGGGGAGAGAGATGGGGAGAGAGACGGGGAGAGAGACGGGGAGAGAGACGGGGAGAGAGACGGAGAGGGAGACGGGGAGAGAGACAGAGAGAGAGACGGGGAGAGAGACGGGGAGAGAGATGGGGAGAGAGACGGGGAGAGAGACGGGGAGAGAGACGGAGAGGGAGACGGGGAGAGAGACAGAGAGAGAGACGGGTAGAGAGACGGGGAGAGAGATGGGGAGAGAGATGGGGAGAGAGACGGGGAGAGAGACGGAGAGGGAGACGGGGAGGGAGACGGGGAGGGAGACGGGGAGGGAGACGGGGAGGGAGACGGGGAGGGAGACGGGGAGGGAGACGGGGAGAGAGACGGGGAGAGAGACGTGGAGAGAGACGTGGAGAGAGACGAGGAGAGAGACGGGGAGGGAGACGGGGAGGGAGACGGGGAGGGAGACGGGGAGAGGGACGGGGAGAGAGACGGGGAGAGAGAGACGGGGAGTGGGACGGGGAGAGAGACGGGGAGGGAGACGGGGAGGGAGACGGGGAGGGAGACGGGGAGGGAGACAGGCAGGGAGACGGGGAGGGAGACGGGGAGGGAGACGGGGAGAGAGACGGGGAGAGAGGCGGGGAGAGAGGTGGGGAGAGAGAGAGGGAGAGCCAGACGGGGAGGGAGACGAAGAGAGAGATGGGGAGTGGGACGGGGAGAGAGACGGGGAGAGAGACGGGGAGAGAGACGGGGAGAGAGACGGGGAGGGAGACGGGGAGAGAGACGGGGAGAGAGACCGGGAGAGAGACGGGGAGAGAGACGGGGAGAGAGACGGGGAGAGAGACGGGGAGAGAGACGGGGACACAGACGATGAGAGAGACGGGGAGAGAGACGGTGAGAGAGACGGGGAGAGAGACGGGGAGGGAGACGGGGAGAGAAACGGTGAGAGAGACGGGGACACAGACGGGGAGAGAGACGGGGAGAGAGACGGGGAGAGAGACGGGGAGAGAGACGGGGAGAGAGACGGGGAGAGAGACGGACAGGGAGAGAGACGGGGACACAGACGGGGAGAGAGACGGGGAGAGAGATGGGGAGAGAGACGGGGAGAGAGACGGGGAGAGAGACGGGGACACAGACGGGGAGACAGATGGGGAGAGAGACGGGGAGAGAGACGGGGAGAGAGACGGGGAGAGAGACGGGGAGAGAGACGGGGAGGGAGACGGGGAGAGAGACGGGGAGAGAGACGGGGAGGGAGACGGGGAGGGAGACGGGGAGAGAGACGGGGAGAGAGACGGGGAGGGAGACGGGGAGAGAGACGGGGAGAGAGACGGGGAGAGAGACGGGGAGAGAGACGGGGAGAGAGACGGGGAGACAGACGGGGACACAGACGGGGAGACAGACGGGGACACAGACGAGGAGAGAGACGGGGACACAGACGGGGAGAGAGACGGGGAGAGGGACGGGGAGCGAGACGGGGAGAGACGGAGAGCGGGACGGGGTGGTGCGGGGAGAGACACGGGGAGAGAGACGGGGAGAGAGACGGGGAGGGAGACGGGGAGCGAGACGGGGAGAGAGACCGGGAGAGAGACGGGGAGAGAGACGGGGAGAGAGACGGGGAGAGAGACGGGGAGAGAGGCGGGCAGAGAGACGGGGAGAGAGGCGCGGAGAGAGACGGGGAGAGAGACGGGGAGAGAGACGGGGAGAGAGACGGGGAGAGAGACGGGGAGGGAGACGGGGAGAGAGACGGGGAGAGAGACGGGCAGAGAGACGGGGAGAGAGACGGGGAGAGAGACGGGGAGAGAGACGGGGAGAGAGACGGGGAGAGAGACGGGGAGAGAGACGGGGAGGGAGACGGGGAGGGAGACGGGGAGGGGGACGGGGAGGGTGACGGGGAGAGAGACGGGGAGAGAGACGGGGAGAGAGACGGAGAGAGAGACGGGGAGAGAGACGGGGAGAGAGACGGGGAGTGGGATGGGGAGTGGGAAGGGGAGTGGGACGGGGAGTGAGACGGGGAGAGAGATGGGGGAGAGACGGGGGAGAGACGGGGGAGAGACGGGGACACAGACGGGGAGAGAGACGGGGAGCGAGACGGCGAGATTGAAGGGGAGGGAGACGGGGAGGGAGACGGGGAGGGAGACGGGGAGAGAGACGGGGAGAGAGACGGGGAGGGAGACGGAGAGGGAGACGGAGAGGGAGATGGAGAGGGAGACGGAGAGGGAGACGGAGAGGGAGACGGGGTGGTGCGGGGAGAGAGACGGGGAGAGAGACGGGAAGAGAGACGGGGAGAGAGCCGGGGAGGGAGACGGGGAGGGAGAAGGGGAGGGAGACGGGGAGAGAGACGGGGAAAGAGACGGGGAGAGAGACGGGGAGAGAGACGGGGAGGGAGACGGGGAGGGAGACGGGGAAGGAGACGGGGAGAGAGACGGGCAGAGAGACGGGGCGAGAGACGGGGAGGGAGACGGGGAGGGAGACGGGGAGGGAGACGGGGAGGGAGACGGGGAGAGAGACGGGGAGGGAGATGGGGAGGGAGACGGGGAGAGAGACGGGGAGAGAGAGACGGGGAGTGGGACGGGGAGAGAGACGGGAAGTGGGACGGGGAGAGAGACGGGGAGAGAGACGGGGAGAGAGACGGGGAGTGGGACGGGGAGAGAGACGGGAAGTGGGACGGGGAGAGAGACGGGGAGAGAGACGGGGAGAGAGGCGGGGAGAGAGACGGAGAGCGAGACGGGGAGGGAGACGGCGAGGGAGACGGGGAGGGAGACGTTGAGGGAGACAGGGAGGGAGACAGGGAGGGAGACGGGGAGGGAGACGGGGAGAGAGACGGGGGAGAGGCGGGGAGAGAGGCGGGGAGAGAGAGAGGGAGAGCGAGACGGGGAGGGAGACGGGGAGAGAGACGGGGAGTGGGACGGGGAGAGAGACGGGGAGAGAGACGGGGGAGAGACAGGGGAGAGACGGGGGAGAGAGACGGGGACTGGGACGGGGAGTGGGACGGGGAGAGAGACGGGGAGTGGGACGGTGAGTGGGACGGGGAGAGAGACGGGGAGAGAGACGGGGAGAGAGACGGGGAGGGAGACGGAGAGAGAGATGGAGAGGCAGACGGAGAGGGAGACGGAGAGGGAGATGGGGAGAGAGACAGAGAGAGAGACGGGGAGAGAGACTGGGAGAGAGACTGGGATAGAGACGGGGAGAGAGACGGGGAGAGAGACGGGGAGAGAGACGGGGAGGGAGACGGGGAGGGAGACGGTTAGAGAGACGGGGAGAGAGACGGGGAAAGAGACGGGGAGAGAGACGGACAGAGAGACGGGGTGAGAGACGGGGAGAGAGACGGGGAGGGAGACGGTGAGAGAGACGGGGAGGGAGACGGGGAGAGAGACGGGGAGAGAGACGGGGAGAGAGAGGGGGGAGAGAGGCGGGGAGAGAGACGGGGAGAGAGACGGGGAGAGAGACGGAGAGGGAGACGGGGAGGGAGACGGGGAGGGGGACGGGGAGGGAGACGGGGAGGGAGACGGGGAGGGAAACGGGGAGGGAGACGGGGAGAGAGACGGGGAGAGAGAGGGGGGAGAGAGGCGGGGAGAGAGAGACGGAGAGCGAGACGGGGAGGGAGACGGGGAGAGAGACGGGGAGAGAGATGGGGAGTGGGACGGGGAGAGAGACGGGGAGAGAGACGGGGAGAGAGACGGAGAGAGAGACGGGGAGAGAGACGGGGAGAGAGACGGGGAGGGAGAAGGGGAGGGAGACGGGGAGGGAGACGGGGAGGGAGACGGGGAGGGAGAAGGGGAGGGAGAAGGGGAGGGAGACGGGGAGGGAGACGGGGAGGGAGACGGGGAGGGAGACGGGGAGAGAGACGGGGAGAGAGACGGGGAGGGAGACGGGGAGAGAGACGGGGAGGGAGACGGGGAGGGAGACGGGGAGGGAGACGGGGCGAGAGACGGGGAGGGAGACGGGGAGGGAGACGGGGAGGGAGACGGGGAGGGAGACGGGGAGAGAGACGGGGAGGGAGACGGGGAGGGAGACGGGGAGAGAGACGGGGAGAGAGAGACGGGGAGTGGGACGGGGAGAGAGACGGGAAGTGGGACGGGGAGAGAGACGGGGAGAGAGACGGGGAGAGAGACGGGGAGAGAGACGGGGAGTGGGACGGGGAGAGAGACGGGAAGTGGGACGGGGAGAGAGACGGGGAGAGAGACGGGGAGAGAGGCGGGGAGAGAGACGGAGAGCGAGACGGGGGGGGAGACGGGGAGGGAGACGGGGAGGGAGACGATGAGGGAGACAGGGAGGGAGACAGGGAGGGAGACAGGGAGGGAGACGGGGAGGGAGACGGGGAGAGAGACGGGGGAGAGGCGGGGAGAGAGGCGGGGAGAGAGAGAGGGAGAGCGAGACGGGGAGGGAGACGGGGAGAGAGACGGGGAGTGGGACGGGGAGAGAGACGGGGAGAGAGACGGGGGAGAGACAGGGGAGAGACGGGGGAGAGAGACGGGGAGTGGGACGGGGAGTGGGACGGGGAGAGAGACGGGGAGTGGGACGGTGAGTGGGACGGGGAGAGAGACGGGGAGAGAGACGGGGAGAGAGACGGGGAGGGAGACGGAGAGAGAGATGGAGAGGCAGACGGAGAGGGAGACGGAGAGGGAGATGGGGAGAGAGACAGAGAGAGAGACGGGGAGAGAGACTGGGAGAGAGACTGGGATAGAGACGGGGAGAGAGACGGGGAGAGAGACGAGGAGGGAGACGGGGAGGGAGACGGGGAGGGAGACGGTTAGAGAGACGGGGAGAGAGACGGGGAAAGAGACGGGGAGAGAGACGGACAGAGAGACGGGGTGAGAGACGGGGAGAGAGACGGGGAGGGAGACGGTGAGAGAGACGGGGAGGGAGACGGGGAGAGAGACGGGGAGAGAGACGGGGAGAGAGGGGGGAGAGAGGCGGGGAGAGAGACGGGGAGAGAGACGGGGAGAGAGACGGAGAGGGAGACGGGGAGGGAGACGGGGAGGGGGACGGGGAGGGAGACGGGGAGGTAGACGGGGAGGGAGACGGGGAGGGAGACGGGGAGAGAGACGGGGAGAGAGAGGGGGGAGAGAGGCGGGGAGAGAGAGACGGAGAGCGAGACGGGGAGGGAGACGGGGAGAGAGACGGGGAGAGAGACGGAGAGAGAGACGGGGAGTGGGACGGGGAGAGAGACGGGGAGAGAGACGGGGAGAGAGACGGGGAGAGAGATGGGGAGTGGGACGGGGAGTGGGACGGGGAGAGAGACGGGGAGAGAGACGGGGAGAGAGACGGAGAGAGAGACGGGGAGAGAGACGGGGAGAGAGACGGGGAGGGAGACGGGGAGGGAGAAGGGGAGGGAGACGGGGAGGGAGACGGGGAGAGAGACGGGGAGAGAGACGGGAGAGAGGCGGGGAGAGAGACGGAGAGCGAGACGGGGGGGGAGACGGGGAGGGAGACGGGGAGGGAGACGATGAGGGAGACAGGGAGGGAGACAGGGAGGGAGACGGGGAGGGAGACGGGGAGAGAGACGGGGGAGAGGCGGGGAGAGAGGCGGGGAGCGAGACGGGGGGGGAGACGGGGAGGGAGACGGGGAGGGAGACGATGAGGGAGACAGGGAGGGAGACAGGGAGGGAGACGGGGAGAGAGACGGGGAGAGAGACGGGGAGAGAGACGGGGAGGGAGACGGAGAGAGAGATGGAGAGGCAGACGGAGAGGGAGACGGAGAGGGAGATGGGGAGAGAGACAGAGAGAGAGACGGGGAGAGAGACTGGGAGAGAGACTGGGATAGAGACGGGGAGAGAGACGGGGAGAGAGACGGGGAGAGAGACGGGGAGGGAGACGGGGAGGGAGACGGTTAGAGAGACGGGGAGAGAGACGGGGAAAGAGACGGGGAGAGAGACGGACAGAGAGACGGGGTGAGAGACGGGGAGAGAGACGGGGAGGGAGACGGTGAGAGAGACGGGGAGGGAGACGGGGAGAGAGACGGGGAGAGAGACGGGGAGAGAGAGGGGGGAGAGAGGCGGGGAGAGAGACGGGGAGAGAGACGGGGAGAGAGACGGAGAGGGAGACGGGGAGGGAGACGGGGAGGGGGACGGGGAGGGAAACGGGGAGGGAGACGGGGAGGGAGACGGGGAGGGAGACGGGGAGAGAGAGGGGGGAGAGAGGCGGGGAGAGAGAGATGGAGAGCGAGACGGGGAGGGAGACGGGGAGAGAGACGCGGAGAGAGAAGGGGAGTGGGACGGGGAGTGGGACGGGGAGAGAGACGGGGAGAGAGACGGAGAGAGAGACGGAGAGAGAGACGGGGAGAGAGACGGGGAGGGAGACGGGGAGGGAGACGGGGAGGGAGAAGGGGAGGGAGAAGGGGAGGGAGACGGGGAGGGAGACGGGGAGGGAGAAGGGGAGGGAGAAGGGGAGGGAGACGGGGAGGGAGACGGGGAGGGAGACGGGGAGGGAGACGGGGAGAGAGACGGGGAGAGAGACGGGGAGGGAGACGGGGAGAGAGACGGGGAAAGAGACGGGGAAAGAGACGGGGAGAGAGACGGGGAGGGAGACGGGGAGGGTGACGGGGAGAGAGACGGGGAAAGAGACGGGGAAAGAGACGGGCAGAGAGACGGGGAGGGAGACGGGGAGGGAGACGGGGAGAGAGACGGGGAGAGAGACGGGGAGAGAGACGGGGAAAGAGACGGGGAGAGAGTCGGGGAGAGAGACGGGGAGGGAGACGGGGAGGGAGACGGGGAGGGAGACGGGGAGAGAGACGGGGAAAGAGACGGGGAGACAGACGGGGAGAGAGACGGGGAGGGAGACGGGGAGAGAGACGGGGAGGGAGACGGGAGGGAGACGGGGAGGGAGACGGGGAGAGAGACGGGGAGGGAGACGGGGAGGGAGACGGGGAGAGAGACGGGGAAAGAGACGGGGAGAGAGACGGGGAGAGAGACGGGGAGACAGACGGAGAGAGAGACGGGGAGAGAGACGGGGAGGGAGACGGGAAGGGAGACGGGGAGGGAGACGGGGAGGGAGACGGGGAGAGAGACGGGGAGGGAGACGGGGAGGGAGACGGGGAGGGAGACGGGGAGGGAGACGGGGAGAGAGACGGGCAGAGAGACGGGGAGAGAGACGGGGCGAGAGACGGGGAGGGAGACGGGGAGGGAGACGGGGAGGGAGACGGGGAGAGAGACGGGGAGGGAGACGGGGAGGGAGACGGGGAGAGAGACGGGGAGAGAGTGACGGGGAGTGGGACGGGGAGAGAGACGGGGAGAGAGACGGGGAAAGAGACGGGGAGACAGACGGGGAGAGAGACGGGGAGGGAGACGGGGAGAGAGACGGGGAGGGAGACGGGGAGGGAGACGGGGAGAGAGACGGGGAAAGAGACGGGGAGAGAGACGGGGAGAGAGACGGGGAGACAGACGGAGAGAGAGACGGGGAGAGAGACGGGGAGGGAGACGGGAAGGGAGACGGGGAGGGAGACGGGGAGGGAGACGGGGAGAGAGACGGGGAGGGAGACGGGGAGGGAGACGGGGAGGGAGACGGGGAGGGAGACGGGGAGAGAGACGGGCAGAGAGACGGGGAGAGAGACGGGGCGAGAGACGGGGAGGGAGACGGGGAGGGAGACGGGGAGGGAGACGGGGAGGGAGACGGGGAGAGAGACGGGGAGGGAGACGGGGAGGGAGACGGGGAGAGAGACGGGGAGAGAGTGACGGGGAGTGGGACGGGGAGAGAGACGGGAAGTGGGACGGGGAGAGAGACGGGGAGAGAGACGGGGAGAGAGACGGGGAGAGAGACGGGGAGAGAGGCGGGGAGAGAGACGGAGAGCGAGACGGGGAGGGAGACGGGGAGGGAGACGGGGAGGGAGACAGGGAGGGAGACAGGGAGGGAGACAGGGAGGGAGACGGGGAGAGAGACGGGGGAGAGGCGGGGAGAGAGGCGGGGAGAGAGAGAGCGAGAGCGAGACGGGGAGGGAGACGGGGAGAGAGACGGGGAGTGGGACGGGGAGAGAGACGGGGAGAGAGACGGGGGAGAGACAGGGGAGAGACGGGGGAGAGAGACGGGGAGTGGGATGGGGAGTGGGACGGGGAGAGAGACGGGGAGTGGGACGGTGAGTGGGACGGGGAGAGAGACGGGGAGAGAGACGGGGAGAGAGATGGGGAGGGAGACGGAGAGAGAGATGGAGAGGCAGACGGAGAGGGAGACGGAGAGGGAGATGGGGAGAGAGACAGAGTGAGAGACGGGGAGAGAGACGGGGAGAGAGACGGGGAGAGAGACGGGGAGAGAGACGGGGAGGGAGACGGGGAGGGAGACGGTTAGAGAGACGGGGAGAGAGACGGGGAAAGAGACGGGGAGAGAGACGGACAGAGAGACGGGGTGAGAGACGGGGAGAGAGACGGGGAGGGAGACGGCGAGAGAGACGGGGAGAGAGACGGGCAGAGAGACGGGG
This sequence comes from Scyliorhinus torazame, assembly GCF_047496885.1. NCBI lineage: Eukaryota > Metazoa > Chordata > Chondrichthyes > Carcharhiniformes > Scyliorhinidae > Scyliorhinus > Scyliorhinus torazame. The sequence continues at coordinate 45,605 of NW_027308916.1, forward strand.
AGAGAGACGGGGGAGAGACGGTGAGTGGGACGGGGAGAGAGACGGGGAGAGAGACGGGGAGAGAGATGGGGAGGGAGACGGAGAGAGAGATGGAGAGGCAGACAGAGAGGGAGACGGAGAGGGAGATGGGGAGAGAGACAGAGTGAGAGACGGGGAGAGAGACGGGGAGAGAGACGGGGAGAGAGACGGGGAGAGAGACGGGGAGGGAGACGGGGAGGGAGACGGTTAGAGAGACGGGGAGAGAGACGGGGAAAGAGACGGGGAGAGAGACGGACAGAGAGACGGGGTGAGAGACGGGGAGAGAGACGGGGAGGGAGACGGGGAGAGAGACGGGGAGGGAGACGGGGAGGGAGACAGTTAGAGAGACGGGGAGAGAGACGGGGAAAGAGACGGGGAGAGAGACGGACAGAGAGACGGGTGAGAGACGGGGAGAGAGACGGGGAGAGAGACGGGGAGGGAGACGGCGAGAGAGACGGGGAGGGAGACGGGGAGGGAGAAGGGGAGAGAGACGGGGAGAGAGAGGGGGGAGAGAGGCGGGGAGAGAGAGACATAGAGCGAGACGGGGAGGGAGGCGGGGACAGAGACGGGGAGAGAGATGGGGAGTGGGACGGGGATTGGGACGGGGAGAGAGACGGGGAGAGAGACAGGGAGAGAGACGGAGAGAGAGACGGGGAGAGAGACGGGGAGAGAGACGGGGAGTGGGACCGGGAGTGAGACGGGGAGAGTGACGGGGAGAGACGGGGGAGAGACGGGGGAGAGACGGGGGAGAGACGGGGGAGATAGACGGGGAGTGGGACGGGGAGTGAGACGGGGAGATAGACGGGAGAGAGACGGAGACACTGACGGGGAGAGAGACGGGGAGCGAGACGGGGAGAGAGACGGGTAGAGAGGCGGCGAGACAGATGGAGAGAGAGACGGGGAGTGGGACGGGGAGAGAGGCGGGGAGAGAGGCGGGGAGAGAGGCGGGGAGAGAGACGGTTAGAGAGACGGGGAGAGAGACGGGGAGAGAGACGGGGAGGGAGAAGGGGAGGGAGAAGGGGAGGGAGACGGGGAGGGAGACGGGGAGAGAGACGGCGAGAGGGACGGGGAGGGAGACGGGGAGTGGGACGGGGAGAGAGACGGGGAGAGAGGCGGGGAGAGAGGCGGGGAGAGAGACGGGGAGAGAGACGGGGAGAGAGACGGGGAGAGAGACGGGGAGGGAGACGGGGAGAGAGACGGCGAGAGGGACGGGGAGGGAGACGGGGAGTGGGACGGGGAGAGAGGCGGGGAGAGAGGCGGGGAGAGAGACGGGGAGAGAGACGGGGAGAGAGACGGGGAGAGAGACGGGGAGAGAGACGGGGAGGGAGAAGGGGAGGGAGAAGGGGAGGGAGACGGGGAGGGAGACGGGGAGAGAGACGGACAGGGAGAGAGACGGGGAGAGTGACGGGAAGAGAGTCGGGGAGAGAGACGGGGAGAGAGACGGGGAGGGAGACGGGGAGGGAGACGGGGAGAGAGACAGAGAGAGAGACGGGGAGAGAGACGGGGAGAGAGACGGGGAGAGAGACGGGGAGAGAGACGGGAGGGAGACGGGGAGAGAGACGGGGAGAGAGACGGGGAGAGAGACAGAGAGAGAGGCGGGGAGAGAGACGGGGAGTGGGACGGGGAGAGAGACGGGGAGAGAGACGGGGAGAGAGACGGGGAGAGAGATGGGGAGAGAGACGGGGAGAGAGACGGGGAGGGAGACGGGGAGAGAGACGGGGAGAGAGACGGTGAGGGAGACCGGGAGAGAGACGGGAAGAGAGACGGGGAGAGAGACGGGGAGAGAGACGGGGAGAGAGACGGGGAGAGAGACGGACAGGGAGAGAGACGGGGAGAGAGACGGGGAGGGAGACGGGGAGGGAGACGGGAAGGGAGACGGACAGGGAGAGAGACGGGGAGAGAGACGGAGAGGGAGAGAGACGGGGAGAGAGACGGGGAGAGAGACGGGGAGAGAGACGGGGAGAGAGACGGAGAGGGAGACGGAGAGGGAGACGGAGAGCGAGACGGGGAGAGAGACGGGGAGAGAGATGGGGAGAGAGACGGGGAGAGAGACGGGGAGAGAGACGGGGAGAGAGACGGAGAGGGAGACGGGGAGAGAGACAGAGAGAGAGACGGGGAGAGAGACGGGGAGAGAGATGGGGAGAGAAACGGGGAGAGAGACAGAGAGAGAGGCGGGGAGAGAGACGGGGAGTGGGACGGGGAGAGAGACGGGGAGAGAGACGGGGAGAGAGACGGGGAGAGAGATGGGGAGAGAGACGGGGAGAGAGACGGGGAGGGAGACGGGGAGAGAGACGGGGAGAGAGACGGTGAGGGAGACCGGGAGAGAGACGGGAAGAGAGACGGGGAGAGAGACGGGGAGAGAGACGGGGAGAGAGACGGGGAGAGAGACGGACAGGGAGAGAGACGGGGAGAGAGACGGGGAGGGAGACGGGGAGGGAGACGGGAAGGGAGACGGACAGGGAGAGAGACGGGGAGAGAGACGGAGAGGGAGAGAGACGGGGAGAGAGACGGGGAGAGAGACGGGGAGAGAGACGGGGAGAGAGACGGAGAGGGAGACGGAGAGGGAGACGGAGAGCGAGACGGGGAGAGAGACGGGGAGAGAGATGGGGAGAGAGACGGGGAGAGAGACGGGGAGAGAGACGGGGAGAGAGACGGAGAGGGAGACGGGGAGAGAGACAGAGAGAGAGACGGGGAGAGAGACGGGGAGAGAGATGGGGAGAGAAACGGGGAGAGAGACGGGGAGAGAGACGGAGAGGGAGACGGGGAGAGAGACAGAGAGAGAGACGGGGAGAGAGACGGGGAGAGAGATGGGGAGAGAGATGGGGAGAGAGACGGGGAGAGAGACGGAGAGGGAGACGGGGAGGGAGACGGGGAGGGAGACGGGGAGGGAGACGGGGAGGGAGACGGGGAGGGAGACGGGGAGGGAGACGGGGAGAGAGACGGGGAGAGAGACGTGGAGAGAGACGTGGAGAGAGACGAGGAGAGAGACGGGGAGGGAGACGGGGAGGGAGACGGGGAGGGAGACGGGGAGGGAGACGGGGAGAGAGACGGGGAGAGAGGCGGGGAGAGAGGTGGGGAGAGAGAGAGGGAGAGCCAGACGGGGAGGGAGACGGGGAGAGAGATGGGGAGTGGGACGGGGAGAGAGACGGGGAGAGAGACGGGGAGAAAGACGGGGAGAGAGACGGGGACACAGACGATGAGAGAGACGGGGAGGGAGACGGTGAGAGAGACGGGGAGAGAGAGACGGGGAGGGAGACGGGGAGAGAGACGGTGAGAGAGACGGGGACACAGACGGGGAGAGAGACGGGGAGAGAGACGGGGAGAGAGACGGGGAGAGAGACGGGGAGGGAGACGGGGAGAGAGACGGTGAGAGAGACGGGGACACAGACGGGGAGAGAGACGGGGAGAGAGATGGGGAGAGAGACGGGGAGAGAGACGGGGAGAGAGACGGGGACACAGACGGGGAGACAAATGGGGAGAGAGACGGGGAGAGAGACGGGGAGAGAGACGGGGAGAGAGACGGGGAGAGAGACGGGGAGGGAGACGGGGAGAGAGACGGGGAGAGAGACGGGGAGAGAGACGGGGAGGGAGACGGGGAGAGAGACGGGGAGAGAGACGGGGAGAGAGACGGGGAGAGAGACGGGGAGAGAGAATGGGAGACAGACGGGGACACAGACGGGGAGACAGACGGGGACACAGACGAGGAGAGAGATGGGGACACAGACGGGGAGAGAGACGGGGAGAGGGACGGGGAGCGAGACGGGGAGAGACGGAGAGCGGGACGGGGTGGTGCGGGGAGAGACACGGGGAGAGAGACGGGGAGAGAGACGGGGAGGGAGACGGGGAGAGAGACTGGGAGAGAGACCGGGAGAGAGACGGGGAGAGAGACGGGGAGAGAGACGGGGAGAGAGACGGGGAGAGAGGCGGGCAGAGAGACGGGGAGAGAGACGGGGAGAGAGACGGGGAGAAAGACGGGGAGAGAGACGGGGAGAGAGACAGGGAGAGAGACGGGGAGAGAGACGGGGAGAGAGACGGGGAGAGAGACGGGGAGAGTGACGGGGAGAGAGACGGGGAGAGAGACGGGGAGAGTGACGGGGAGAGAGACGGGGAGAGAGACGGGGAGAGAGACGGGGAGAGAGACGGGAAGAGAGATGGAGAGAGAGATGGGGAGAGAGACGGGGAGAGAGACGGGGAGAGAGACGGGGAGAGAGATGGGGAGAGAGATGGGGAGAGAGACGGGGAGAGAGACGGGGAGAGAGACGGGGACACAGACGGGGAGACAGACGGGGAGGGAGACGGGGAGGGAGACGGGGAGGGGGACGGGCAGAGAGACGGGGAGAGAGACGGGGAGGAAGACGGGGAGAGAGACGGGGAGAGAGACTGGGAGAGAGACGGGGAGAGAGACGGGGAGGGAGACGGGGAGGGAGACGGGGAGGGAGACGGGGAGAGAGACGGGGAGAGAGACGGGGAGAGAGACGGGAAGAGAGACGGGGAGGGAGACGGGGAGGGGGACGGGGAGGGAGACGGGGAGAGAGACGGACGGGGAGAGAGACGGACGGGGAGAGAGACGCACGGGGAGAGAGACGGGGAGAGAGACGGGGAGAGAGACGGGGAGAGAGATGGGGAGAGAGACGGGAAGAGAGACGGGGAGGGAGACGGGGAGGGGGACGGGGAGAGAGACGGGGAGAGAGACGGGGAGAGAGACGGGGAGGGAGAAGGGCAGAGAGACGGGGAGAGAGACGGGGAGAGAGACGGGGAGAGAGACGGGGAGGGAGACGGGGAGGGGGACGGGGAGGGAGACGGGGAGGGAGACGGGGAGGGAGACGGGGAGAGAGACGGGGAGGGAGACGGGGAGGGGGACGGGGAGGGAGACGGGGAGGGAGACGGGGAGGGAGACGGGGAGAGAGACGGGGAGTGGGACGGGGAGAGAGACGGGGAGAGAGACGGGGGAGAGACAGGGGAGAGACGGGGGAGAGAGACGGGGAGTGGGACGGCGAGTGGGACGGGGAGAGAGACGGGGAGTGGGACGGTGAGTGGGACGGGGAGATAGACGGGGAGAGAGACGGGGAGAGAGACGGGGAGGGAGACGGAGAGAAAGATGGAGAGGCAGACGGAGAGGGAGACGGAGAGAGAGATGGGGAGAGAGACAGAGAGAGAGACGGGGAGAGAGACTGGGAGAGAGACTGGGAGAGAGACGGGGAGAGAGACGGGGAGAGAGACGGGGAGGGAGACGGGGAGGGAGACGGTTAGAGAGACGGGGAGGGAGACGGGGAGGGAGACGGGGAGGGAGACGGGGAGAGAGACGGGGAAAGAGACGGGGAGAGAGACGGACAGAGAGACGGGGTGAGAGACGGGGAGAGAGACGGGGAGGGAGACGGGGAGGGAGACGGTTAGAGAGACGGGGAGAGAGACGGGGAAAGAGACGGGGAGAGAGACGGACAGAGAGACGGGGTGAGAGACGGGGAGAGAGACGGGGAGGGAGACGGCGAGAGAGACGGGGAGGGAGACGGGGAGAGAGACGGGGAGAGAGACGGGGAGAGAGAGGGGAGAGAGAGGCGGGGAGAGAGACGGGGAGAGAGACGGGGAGAGAGACGGGGAGAGAGACGGAGAGGGAGACGGGGAGGGAGACGGGGAGGGGGACGGGGAGGGAGACGGGGAGGGAGACGGGGAGAGAGACTGGGAGAGAGAGGGGGGAGAGAGGCGGGGAGAGAGAGACGGAGAGCGAGACGGGGAGGGAGACGGGGAGAGAGACGGGGAGAGAGTTGGGGAGTGGGACGGGGAGTGGGACGGGGAGAGAGACGGGGAGAGTGACGGGGAGAGAGACGGAGAGAGAGACGGGGAGAGAGACGGGGAGAGAGACGGGGAGGGAGACGGGGAGGGAGACGGGGAGGGAGAAGGGGAGGGAGACGGGGAGGGAGAAGGGGAGGGAGACGGGGAGGGAGAAGGGGAGGGAGAAGGGGAGGGAGACGGGGAGGGAGACGGGGAGGGAGAAGGGGAGGGAGACGGGGAGGGAGAAGGGGAGGGAGACGGGGAGGGAGAAGGGGAGGGAGACGGGGAGGGAGACGGGGAGGGAGAAGGGGAGGGAGAAGGGGAGGGAGAAGGGGAGGGAGACGGGGAGGGAGACGGGGAGGGAGACGGGGAGGGAGAAGGGGAGGGAGAAGGGGAGGGAGACGGGGAGGGAGACGGGGAGGGAGACGGGGAGGGAGACGGGGAGGCAGACGGGGAGAGAGACGGGGGAGAGACAGGGGAGAGACGGGGGAGAGAGACGGGGAGTGGGACGGGGAGTGGGACGGGGAGAGAGACGGGGAGTGGGACGGTGAGTGGGACGGGGAGAGAGACGGGGAGAGAGACGGGGAGAGAGACGGGGAGGGAGACGGAGAGAGAGATGGAGAGGCAGACGGAGAGGGAGACGGAGAGGGAGATGGGGAGAGAGACAGAGAGAGAGACGGGGAGAGAGACTGGGAGAGAGACTGGGAGAGAGACGGGGAGAGAGACGGGGAGAGAGACGGGGAGGGAGACGGGGAGGGAGACGGTTAGAGAGACGGGGAGAGAGACGGGGAAAGAGACGGGGAGAGAGACGGACAGAGAGACGGGGTGAGAGACGGGGAGAGAGACGGGGAGGGAGACGGCGAGAGAGACGGGGAGGGAGACGGGGAGAGAGACGGGGAGAGAGACGGGGAGAGAGAGGGGAGAGAGAGGCGGGGAGAGAGACGGGGAGAGAGACGGGGAGAGAGACGGGGAGAGAGACGGAGAGGGAGACGGGGAGGGAGACGGGGAGGGGGACGGGGAGGGAGACGGGGAGGGAGACGGGGAGAGAGACGGGGAGAGAGAGGGGGGAGAGAGGCGAGGAGAGAGAGACGGAGAGCGAGACGGGGAGGGAGACGGGGAGAGAGACGGGGAGGGAGACGGGGAGAGAGACGGGCAGAGAGACGGGGAGGGAGATGGGGAGAGAGACGGGGAGAGAGAGACGGGGAGTGGGACGGGGAGAGAGACGGGAAGTGGGACGGGGAGAGAGACGGGGAGAGAGACGGGGAGAGAGACGGGGAGAGAGACGGGGAGAGAGGCGGGGAGAGAGGCGGGGAGAGAGACGGAGAGCGAGACGGGGAGGGAGACGGGGAGGGAGACGGGGAGGGAGACGGGGAGGGAGACGGGGGAGAGACAGGGGAGAGACGGGGGAGAGAGACGGGGAGTGGGACGGGGAGTGGGACGGGGAGAGAGACGGGGAGTGGGACGGTGAGTGGGACGGGGAGAGAGACGGGGAGAGAGACGGGGAGAGAGACGGGGAGGGAGACGGAGAGGGAGATGGGGCGAGAGACAGAGAGAGAGACGGGGAGAGAGACTGGGAGAGAGACTGGGAGAGAGACGGGGAGAGAGACGGGGAGAGAGACGGGGAGAGAGACGGGGAGGGAGACGGGGAGGGAGACGGGGAGGGAGACGGTTAGAGAGACGGGGAGAGAGACGGGGAAAGAGACGGGGAGAGAGACGGACAGAGAGACGGGTGAGAGACGGGGAGAGAGACGGGGAGAGTGAAGGGGAGGGAGACGGCGAGAGAGACGGGGAGGGAGACGGGGAGGGAGAAGGGGAGAGAGACGGGGAGAGAGAGGGGGGTGAGAGGCGGGGAGAGAGACGGGGAGAGAGACGGGGAGAGAGACGGAGAGCGAGACGGGGAGGGAGACGGGGAGGGAGACGGGGAGGGGGACGGGGAGGGAGACGGGGAGGGAAACGGGGAGGGAGACGGGGAGGGAGACGGGGAGGGAGACGGGGAGGGAGATGGGGAGAGAGACGGGGAGGGAGACGGGGAGAGACTGGGAGAGAGACGGGGAGAGAGACGGGGAGAGAGACGGGGAGAGACGGGGGAGAGACGGGGGAGAGAGATGGGGAGTGGGACGGGGAGTGAGACGGGGGAGAGACGGGGGAGAGACGGGGGAGAGACGGGGGGGAGAGACGGGGGAGAGAGACGGGGGAGAGAGACGGGGGAGAGAGACGGGGAGTGGGACGGGGAGAGAGAGACAGGGAGAAAGACGGGGGAGAGAGACGGGGAGTGGGACGGGGAGAGAGAGACGGGGAGAGAGGCGGGGAGAGAGAGACGGGGAGAGAGGCGGGGAGAGAGACGGGGAGCGAGACGGGGAGAGACGGAGAGCGAGACGGGGAGAGACTGGGAGAGAGACGGGGAGAGAGACGGGGAGAGAGACGGGGAGAGAGACGGGGAGAGAGACGGAGAGAGAGACGGGGAGAGAGACGGGGAGAGAGACGTGGGAGAGAGACGGGGAGAGAGACGGGGACACAGACGGGGAGACAGACGGGGAGAGAGACGGGGAGAGAGGCGGGGACACAGACGGGGAGACAGACGGGGAGAGAGACGGGGAGAGAGACGGGGAGAGAGACGGGGAGGTGCGGGGACACAGACGGGGAGAGATGGGGACACAGACGGGGAGAGAGAGGGGGAGAGAGACGGGGAGAGAGACGGGGGCACAGACGTGGAGTCAGACGGGGAGAGAGACGGGGAGAGAGACGGGGAGAGAGACGGGGAGAGAGACGGGGAGAGAGACGGGGAGAGACGGAGAGCGAGACGGGGAGAGACTGGGAGAGAGACGGGGAGAGAGACGGGGAGAGAGACGGGGAGAGAGACGGGGAGAGAGACGGGCAGAGAGACGGGGAAAGAGACGGAGAGAGAGACGGGGAGAGAGACGGGGAGAGAGACGGGGAGAGAGACGGGGAGAGAGACGGGGACACAGACGGGGACACAGACGGGGAGACAGACGGGGAGAGAGACGGGGAGAGAGACGGGGAGAGAGAGATGGGGACACAGACGGGGATAGAGACGGGGAGAGAGACGGGGACACAGACGGGGAGACAGATGGGGAGAGAGACGGGGAGAGAGACGGGGAGTGGGACGGGGAGAGGGACGGGAGTGGGACGGGGAGAGGGACGGGGAGACAGACGGGGAGAGAGACGGGGAGACAGACGGGGAGAGAGACGGGGACACAGACGGGGATAGAGACGGGGAGAGAGACGGGGAGACAGACGGGGAGAGAGACGGGGAGTGGGACGGGGAGAGGGGTTCAGATGTTTACAGGACGCTGTCACTGACCTTAAACAGCTGAGGCGGAGACTGATTCATGTTGAGGAAATATTGAATCGAAGATATGGATGTTTGTGTAAAAGCCTCAAAATAGAAGCAAACAGTCAATACACAGGCAAAACACAGTCAGTACACAGGCAAAACACAGTCAGTACACAGGCAAAACACAGTCAGTACACAGGCAAAACAAAGTCTATACACAGTCAGTACACAGGCAAAACACAGTCAGTACACAGGCAAAACACAGTGAGTACACAGGCAAAACACAGTCAGTACACAGGCAAAACACAGTCAGTACACAGGCAAAGCACAGTCAGTACACAGTCAATACACAGTCAGTACACAGGCAAAACAAAGTCTATACTCAGTCAGTACACAGGCAAAACACAGTCAGTACACAGGCAAAACACAGTCAGTACACAGGCAAAACACAGTCAGTACACAGTCAATACACAGTCAGTACACAGGCAATACACAGTCAGTATACAGGCAAAACACCGTCAATACACAGGCAATACACAGACAGTACACAGGCAAAACACAGTCAATACACAGGAAAAACACAGTCAATACACAGGCAAATCACAGGCAAAACACAGTCAGTACACAGGCAAAACACAGTCAATACACAGGCAAAACACAGTCAATACACAGGCAAAACACAGTCAATACACAGGCAAAACACAGTCAATACACAGGCAAAACACAGACAGTACACAGGCAAAACACAGTCAATACACAGGCAAAACACAGTCAGTACACAGGCAAAACACAGTCAGTACACAGTCAATACACAGTCAGTACACAGGCAATACACAGTCAGTACACAGGCAAAACACCGTCAATACACAGGCAATACACAGACAGTACACAGGCAAAACACAGTCAATACACAGGAAAAACACAGTCAATACACAGGCAAATCACAGGCAAAACACAGTCAGTACACAGGCAAAACACAGGCAAAACACAGTCAATACACAGGCAAAACACAGTCAATACACAGGCAAAACCCAGTCAATACACAGGCAAAACACAGACAGTACACAGGCAAAACACAGTCAATACACAGGCAAACACAGTCAATACACAGGCAAAACACAGTCAATACACAGGCAAAACACAGTCAGTACACAGGCAAAACACAGTCAATACACAGGCAAAACACAGTCAATACACAGGCAAAACACAGGCACAAACACAGTCAATACACAGGCACAAACACAGTCAATACACAGGCAAAACACAGGCACAAAACAGTCAATACACAGGCGTAAACACAGTAAATACACAGCCAGACACACTGATTTCAGAATGATGAAGAATTTCACCTCGGGATCGTTCAGAAGCTCACGCAGGATAAACTCGTGATAGATTTCCTTCGATTTCTGACGTCGGCTATCCTCAGAACCCAACTTCTGATAGGAAAGGATCTAACCACAAATAACAGAAAAACAGAACGGATTTTACACTGTCAGAGGGTCAGTACTGAGGGAGTGCTGCACTGTCAGAGGGTCAGTACTGAGGGAGTGCCGCACTGTCAGAGGGTCAGTACTGAGGGAGTGCTGCACTGTCAGAGGGTCAGTACTGAGGGAGTGCTGCACTGTCAGCGGGTAAGTACTGAGGGAGTGCCGCACTGTCAGAGGGTCAGTACTGTGGGAGTGCTGTACTGTCAGAGGGTCAGTACTGAGGGAGTGCTGCACTGTCAGAGGGTCAGTACTGACGGAGTCCCGCACTGTCAGAGGGTCAGTACTGAGGGAGTGCTGCACTGTCAGAGGGTCAGTACTGAGGGAGTGCAGCACTGTCAGAGGGGCAGTACTGAGGGAGTGCTGCACTGTCAGAGGGTCAGTACTGAGGGAGTGCCGCACTGTCAGAGGGTCAGTACTGAGGGAGTGCCGCACTGTCAGAGGGTCAGTACTGAGGGAGTGCTGTACTGTCAGAGGGTCAGTACTGAGGGAATGCCGCACTGTCAGAGGGTCAGTACTGAGGGAGTGCCGCACTGTCAGAGGGTCAGTACTGAGGGAGTGCCGCACTGTCAGAGGGTCAGTACTGAGGGAGTGCTGTACTGTCAGAGGGTCAGTACTGAGGGAGTGCTGCACTGTCAGAGGGTCAGTACTGAGGGAGTGCCGCACTGTCAGAGGGTCAGTACTGAGGGAGTGCCGCACTGTCAGAGGGTCAGTACTGAGGGAGTGCTGTACTGTCAGAGGGTCAGTACTGAGGGAGTGCCGCACTGTCAGAGGATCAGTACTGAGGGAGTGCCGCACGGTCAGAGGGTCAGTACGGAGGCAGTGCCGCACTGTCAGAGGGTCAGTACTGAGGGAGTGCTGCACTGTCAGAGGGTCAGTACTGAGGGAGTGCTGCACTGTCAGAGGGTCAGTACTGAGGGAGTGCTGCACTGTCAGAGGGTCAGTAGTGAGGGAGTGCCGCACTGTCAGAGGGTCAGTACTGAGGGAGTGCTGCATTGTCAGAAGGTCAGTACTGAGGGAGTGCCGCACTGTCAGAGGGTCAGTACTGAGGGAGTGCCGCACTGTCAGAGGGTCAGTACTGAGGGAGTGCTGCACTGTCAGAGGGTCAGTACTGAGGGAGTGCTGCACTGTCAGAGGGTCAGTACTGAGGGAGTGCCGCACAGTCAGAGGGTCAGTACTGAGGGAGTGCTGCACTGTCAGAGGGTCAGTACTGAGGGAGGGCAGCATTGTCAGAGGGTCAATACTGAGGGAGTGCCGCACAGTCAGAGGGTCAGTACTGAGGGAGTGCTGCACTGTCAGAGGGTCAGTACTGAGGGAGTGCCGCACTGTCAGAGGGTCAGTACTGAGGGAGTGCCGCACTGTCAGAGGGTCAGTACTGAGGGAGTGCTGCATTGTCAGAAGGTCAGTACTGAGGGAGTGCCGCACTGTCAGAGGGTCAGTACTGAGGGAGTGCCGCACTGTCAATGGGTCAGTACTGAGGGAGTGCTGCACTGTCAGAGGGTCAGTACTGAGGGAGTGCCGCATTGTCAGAGGGTCAATACTGAGGGAGTGCCGCACAGTCAGAGGGTCAGTACTGAGGGAGTGCTGCACTGTCAGAGGGTCAGTACTGAGGGAGTGCCGCACTGTCAGAGGGTCAGTACTGAGGGAGTGCTGCACTGTCAGAGGGTCAGTACTGAGGGAGTGCCGCACTGTCAGAGGGTCAGTACTGAGGGAGTGCTGCACTGTCAGAGATTCAGTACTGAGGGAGTGACGCACTGTGGGAGGGTCAGTACTGAGGGAGCTCCTCACTGACAGAGGGTCAATACTGAGGGAGTGCCGCACAGTGGGAGGGTCAGTACTGAGGGAGCTCCGCACTTTCAGAGGGTCAGTACTGAGGGAGTGCCGCACTGTCAGAGGGTCAGTACTGAGGGAGTGCCGCACTGTCAGAGGGTCAGTACTGAGGGAGTGCTGCACTGTCAGAGGGTCAGTACTGAGGGAGTGCCGCACTGTCACAGGGTCAGTACTGAGGGAGTGCTGCACTGTCAGAGGGTCAGTACTGAGGGAATGCCGCACTGTCAGAGGGTCAGTACTGAGGGAGTGCCGCACTGTCAGAGGGTCAGTACTGAGGGAGTGCCGCACTGTCACAGGTTCAGTACTGAAGGAGTGCCGCACTGTCAGAGGGTCAGTACTGAGGGAGTGCCGCACTGTCAGAGGGTCAGTACTGAGGGAGTGCCGCACTGTCACAGGGTCAGTACTGAGGGAGTGCTGCACTGTCAGAGGGTCAGTACTGAGGGAGTGCCGCACTGTCAGAGGGTCAGTACTGAGGGAGTGCCGCACTGTCAGAGGGTCAGTACTGAGGGAGCGCTGCACTGTCAGAGAGTCAGTACTGAGGGAGTGCCACACTGTGGGAGGGTCAGTACTGAGGGAGCTCCTCACTGTCAGAGGGTCAGGACTGAGGGAGCTCCGCACTGTCAGAGGGTCAGTGCTGAGGGAGTGCTGCACTGTAACAGGTTCAGCACTGAGGGAGTGCCGCACTGTCAGAGGGTCAGTACTGAGGGAGTGCCGCACTGTCACAGGGTCAGTACTGAGGGAGTGCCGCACTGTCAGAGGGTCAGTACTGAGGGAGTGCTGCACTGTCAGAGGTGCAGTACTGAGGGAGTGCTGCACTGTCAGAGGGTCAGTACTGAGGGAGTGCCGCACTGTCAGAGGGTCAGTACTGAGGGAGCTCCGCACTGTCAGAGGGTCAGTACTGAGGGAGTGCTGCACTGTCAGAGGGTCAGTACTGAGGGAGTGACGCACTGTCAGAGGGTCAGTACTGAGGGAGTGCCGCTCCGTCAGAGGGTCAGTACTGAGGGAGTGCCGCACTGTCAGAGGGGTCAGTACTGAGGGATTACTCACTGTCAGAGAGTCAGTACTGAGGGAGTGCTGCACTGTCAGAGGGTCAGTACTGAGGGAGTGCTCACTGTCAGAGGGTCGGTACTGAGGGGGTGCTGCACTGTCAGAGGGTCAGTTCTGAGGGAGTGCCGCACAGTCAGAGGGTCAGTACTGAGGGAGTGCTGCACTGTCAGAGGGTCAGTACTGAGGGAGCGCCGCACTGTCAGAGGGTCAGTACTGAGGGAGTGCTGCACTGTCAGAGGGTCAGTACTGAGGGAGTGCTGCACTGTCAGAGGGTCAGTACTGAGGGAGTGCTGCACTGTCAGAGGGTCAGTACTGAGGGAGTGCCGCACTGTCAGAGGGTCAGTACTGAGGGGGTGCCGCACAGTCAGAGGGTCAGTACTGAGGGAGTGCCGCACTGTCAGAGGGTCAGTACTGAGGGAGTGCCGCACTGTCAGAGGGTCAGTACTGAGGGAGTGCCGAACTGTCACAGGGTCAGTACTGAGTGAGTGCTGCACTGTCAGAGGGTCAGTACTGAGGGAGTGCTGCACTGTCAGAGGGTCATTACTGAGGGAGTGCTGCATTGTCAGAGGGTCAATACTGAGGGAGTGCCGCACTGTCAGAGGGTCAGTACTGAGGGAGTGCTGCACTGTCAGAGGGTCAGCACTGAGGGAGTGCCGCACTGTCAGAGGGTCAATACTGAGGGAGTGCCGCACTGTCAGAGGGTCAGTACTGAGGGAGTGCTGCACAGTCAGAGGGTCAGTACTGAGGGAGTGCCGCACTGTCAGAGGGTCAGTACTGAGGGAGTGCCGCACTGTCAGAAGGTCAGTACTGAGGGAGTGCTGCACTGTCATAGGGTCAGTACTGAGGGAGTGCTGCACTGTCAAAGGGTCAGTACTGAGGGAGTGCCGCACTGTCAGAGGGTCAGTACTGAGGGAGTGCTGCACTGTCAGAGGGTCAGTACTGAGGGAGTGCCGCACTGTCAGAGGGTCAGTACTGCGGGAGTGCTGCACTGTCAGAGGGTCAGTACTGAGGGAGCGCCGCACTGTCAGAGGGTCAGTACTGAGTGAGTGCCGCACTGTCAGAGGGTCAGTACTGAGGGAGTGCCGCACTGTAAGAGGGTCAGTACTGAGGGAGTGCTGCACTGTCAGAGATTCAGTACTGAGGGAGTGCCGCACTGTGGGAGGGTCAGTACTGAGGGAGCTCCTCACTGTCAGAGGGTCAGTACTGAGGGAGTGCCGCACTGTCAGAGGGTCAATACTGAGGGAGTGCCGCACAGTGGGAGGATCAGTACTGAGGGAGTGCTGCACTGTCAGAGGGTCAGTACTGAGGGAGTGCCGCACTGTCACAGGGTCAGTACTGAGGGAGTGCTGCACTGTCAGAGGGTCAGTACTGAGGGAGTGCCGCACTGTCAGAGGGTCAGTACTGAGGGAGTGCCGCACTGTCACATGTTCAGTACTGAAGGAGTGCCGCACTGTCAGAGGGTCAGTACTGAGGGAGTGCCGCACTGTCAGAGGGTCAGTACTGAGGGAGTGCCGCTCTGTCACAGGGTCAGTACTGAGGGAGTGCTGCACTGTCAGAGGGTCAGTACTGAGGGAGTGCCGCACTGTCAGAGGGTCAGTACTGAGGGAGTGCTGCACTGTCAGAGGGTCCGTACTGAGGGAGTGCCGCACTGTCAGAGGGTCAGTACTGATGGAGTGCTACACTGTCATAGGGTCAGTACTGAGGGAGTGCTGCACTGTCAGAGGGTCAGTACTGAGGGAGTGCCGCACTGTCAGAGGGTCAGTACTGAGGGAGTGCCGCACTGTCAGAGGGTCAGTACTGAGGGAGTGCTGCACTGTCAGAGAGTCAGTACTGAGGGAGTGCCACACTGTGGGAGGGTCAGTACTGAGGGAGCTCCTCACTGTCAGAGGGTCAGTACTGAGGGAGCTCCGCACTGTCAGAGGGTCAGTGCTGAGGGAGTGCTGCACTGTAACAGGTTCAGTACTGAGGGAGTGCCGCACTGTCAGAGGGTCAGTACTGAGGGAGTGCCGCACTGTCACAGGGTCAGTACTGAGGGAGTGCCGCACTGTCAGAGGGTCAGTACTGAGGGAGTGCTGCACTGTCAGAGGTGCAGTACTGAGGGAGTGCTGCACTGTCAGAGGGTCAGTACTGAGGGAGTGCCGCACTGTCAGAGGGTCAGTACTGAGGGGGTGCCGCACAATCAGAGGGTCAGTACTGAGGGAGTGCCGCACTGTCAGAGGGTCAGTACAGAGGGAGCTCCGCACTGTCAGAGGGTCAGTACTGAGGGAGTGCTGCACTGTCAGAGGGTCAGTACTGAGGGAGTGACGCACTGTCAGAGGGTCAGTACTGAGGGAGTGCCGCTCTGTCAGAGGGTCAGTACTGAGGGAGTGCCGCACTGTCAGAGGGGTCAGTACTGAGGGATTACTCACTGTCAGAGAGTCAGTACTGAGGGAGTGCTGCACTGTCAGAGGGTCAGTACTGAGGGAGTGCTCACTGTCAGAGGGTCGGTACTGAGGGGGTGCTGCACTGTCAGAGGGTCAGTTCTGAGGGAGTGCCGCACAGTCAGAGGGTCAGTACTGAGGGAGTGTTGCACTGTCAGAGGGTCAGTACTGAGGGAGCGCCGCACTGTCAGAGGGTCAGTACTGAGGGAGTGCTGCACTGTCAGAGGGTCAGTACTGAGGGAGTGCCGCACTGTCACAGGGTCAGTACTGAGTGAGTGCTGCACTGTCAGAGGGTCAGTACTGAGGGAGTGCTGCACTGTCAGAGGGTCAGTACTGAGGGAGTGCTGCATTGTCAGAGGGTCAGTACTGAGGGAGTGCTGCACTGTCAGAGGGTCAGTACTGAGTGAGTGCTGCACTGTCAGAGGGTCAATACTGAGTGAGTGCTGCACTGTCAGAGGGTCAGTACTGAGGGAGTGCCGCACTGTCAGAGGGTCAGTACTGAGGGGGTGCCGCACAGTCAGAGGGTCAGTACT
>NW_027308917.1:0-62000 GCF_047496885.1 Scyliorhinus torazame
TCTTAAGATCTAAGGGCAGCGACTGAGACACATAACCTCTATAACGTGTATCTCAAAACCATATTGAAAAAAGGAATTATCAGACCGGCGGGAGGTAAATTTTCTGGTTCATTCCCTATTTTAAAAATTAGAGAAAATGCGGAAGGTGTTTATTCCACCATTACCTCTCAATAATGTCCCTGCAATATCCTGATGCTAAGTAACATTTTGCTCGCTACCGCTCTTTAAAAGAAGGGTTGAATATTTGAACACTGGTTCTGATCCCACCATCACTAATCTGCTGAAAAGTCTCAGCATTCTATCACCTCACTGCCATTTGCTCGCAGTGCGGTTGTGAAACGGATGAATGGCGAAGTGACTGCAAGTGAATAGAAACATACCGGGCTCGGGCCCGGCTCTTGTGCCGTGTACATTTTGGGGTCTGGGTCTGCTGGAGGAGATGGGTCAGAAGAAAAACTTCCTTTAGACACCAGACAGAAACTCCGGGCTATGAAAACTGGTGGAAAATATTATAGGTTTAAAAAGATACTCCAAAAGGCCATGAACATGAGTGAAAGTGATGCATGTGGCGTACTTTAACACTCGATGTTCCTAACTTGTAAAATTCAATCTTTTCACGAAATAAAATCCAGACAACTAAAACATGCTGTTCATGTGGACTCTGCGCAGAGTCGTGATCGAAAACATCGGTACATTAATGGGGAGATGGGGGAAAAGGTCCACAATAAATCAGGCAGACACAGAAATAACACCAAAAGAAAAAAATGAGTTGACACCAGAAATGAGTTTGTGACTCTCATTTTTATTATAGCTGTGAGCTGAAAACAACTACCTTAATTCCTTAGGTGGCCCTTGCCTGGTTTTGTTGGGTGCCCTATCTTGCTTTGAAATTATGAAAAGTCTCGTTGACTTACACTGTGGCCGTCGAATGTTTATTGGCGAGAGGACGTCCTCTGGTGGGCACTAACTGAAACTCTCAGTGTGGGGTTTTTGTACGGGATCTGCTATATCTCTGCAGCGGAGTCCATGGCACAGAAATACTCGGCGCAGTCGGAGAGAAGAGCCCCGGCGATAGTTAAAGGAACCGTTGTGTTTTCTTTCTGCAAAACCGCCAAGAATCTGGCTGGTAAATTTGGAGAATTACTTACATCCCCAGAGCTATATATTGCCATTAAATATTTTGGAGCTTCCCCGGGATACTGGATGTACCCGAACAGAGTTCGAAGAGCAGCTTTCGAGTATCTACAATCCAGTGTTACGTTCTGTCCTTCCAGAACCTTTAATTCAGATCGATCCTGGAAAACTGCATCGTCACAATTTGTTCCTGTAACAAGATACAGAATGTTTCAAACGTCTGGGACTGAACATAACATATGGAACATGTGCGTGTGTGATATTGAATATTATCGTAAATATTGACTCACTGGGTAGGATGATGAGAATCACCATAAAGCAATATGAGGAGAACATGGTGCCTGGTTTAAAGTTGGAAAGAAATAAGATCATGTTTGAAATACGTTGCAGTTCTAGGCTGATATTAAAGAGTAATCTCCAATCAGCTGCAGACTTCATTCAATGTGATTGTGAGGGGCGTTTCCCAAGGGTAGGATTGGCTGGTCCCTCAGAACACCTGAGAGTCGGGCTCGAATCGTTCTTGCTCCTGGGCTAATGAACTCCTTCAGCATTTACGCTGCCTTGGTGTCTCCAGCTTTCCCTCCGTGTCTCTCTCTCTCTGCCGATCGGTTCTCTATGTCGGTATCTCGTCTCTTTCTCTCTCAATTTCACTGTCTTGTTTTCGTTCCTTCGCGTGCCATTCAAATTCAGAGAGTGGAAAATCAAATTCGTCTCAAACTCCTGTTTTAACAAATTCACCAACCAAGGTACAGTGAGGGGACCCGGTGAAGTGATGTGGAGACAATAAAGTCGAGGAAACGAAGAGAGACAAAGGAACAGGTAATAACATAAACAGAGAGAGAAATAAAGGGATATGGTAAGAAAAAAACATATAGTAGACGCAGCAATTCAAAATGAGAAGAAAAACAATACATAAATAATATATTAAAATATAAATAAATGTGAAATAAGGTATAATCCATTGAATAAAACACAACACTTGCCAAAATAAGTCACTCCACTGCGATTTAAACAAAATTTGAAATTAATTTCTGTCTACCTGTTCAACTGTAGCAATAAAAAGGAACCCGTAACCGCACCCGTTGCAGTAAACAGGCAAATACGATGGGGGAGCTCTTTGATGGGAGGAACTATAGAATATACAAGATGATAACTACAGATCAGACGCCAGACTAAAATAGAAGCAGCTAACTTTGAATCCGGTGTAGGATATGTGCGGATCGGAAGTCCTATCTATCTACCTATCTGCAACCTATCTACGAATGTGTGTTTAAGATTCAGCGAATCGTTGGCAGGTCTGTGTTTACATCTTGATTAAAACAAACCTCATTTAACCGTATGAACAAAACAAACAAAGAAAGGTACAGCACAGGAGCCGGCCCTTCGGCCCTCCAGGTCTGTGCCAATCATGATGCCTGAACGCAAAAAAAACGTTCTACCCTTACTAGGTCCGTTTCCCTCTATTTCCTCCCTATTCATGTACCCATCCAGATACCTCTTAAATGTTGCGAATATGCCTGCTTCCACCACATCCTGTGGCAGCACGTACCAAGCACTCATCACTTTCTGCGTGAAAATTAAGTATTTCCTTCCCAGTGAAATCGATTCTCCTCCTGACTGCCATAACTGCTATTGTTGGTAAAACAATAGTGAAGGCGGAGTTGATTATTATAGAACATAGAACATAGAAAAATACAGCACAGAACAGGCCCTTCGGCCCACGATGTTGTGCCGAACCTTTGTCCTAGATTAATCATAGATTAACATTGAATTTACAGTGCAGAAGGAGGCCATTCGGCCCTTTGAGTCTGCACCGGCTCTTGGAAAGAGCACCCTACCCAAACTCAACACTTCCACCCAACACCAAGGGCAATTTGGACATTAAGGGCAATTTATCATTGGCCAATTCACCTAACCCGCACATCTTTGGACTGTGGGAGGATATTGCTTATATTGCTTATCATGAGGCTGACTCTGATTCTTATTATTACTTTTATGTTTGTTAGAATGGAGCTACCAAGACTAAATACATTAGCTAGATGCTGCAAAAATACGGTTAAGGAGAAAAATAATATCA
The DNA here is from genome assembly GCF_047496885.1 of Scyliorhinus torazame. Classification (NCBI taxonomy): domain Eukaryota; kingdom Metazoa; phylum Chordata; class Chondrichthyes; order Carcharhiniformes; family Scyliorhinidae; genus Scyliorhinus; species Scyliorhinus torazame. The sequence goes on from NW_027308917.1 coordinate 3,212, forward strand.
TATTCACCTGCATCTTGATAACAGTCGATTCTGCCACTTATGTACACGGGTACATTCAGCAGCCAGGGAAACCGCGCGCTACATGTTCCGTCTTATTGGGGTGACTGTGCAGAGGAAGAGTGATCTCAATGATCGATTTCCTTCTACGTTTGATCAGAAGAACACGATTACCGAAATAACATCTGGATTTCGGTGCCATGAAGCCCAAACTGCCGCAGAGATATAACGGATTCCATACAAAAACTCTCACTCACAATTAAATCTGTTCAGCAGATTCAGCACTCACACAAGCGGGTAATTTAGTTTCCACAATGAGAGTGACAGGGAGATTCTTAAAACGTCACCAAGCTGGTGTGGTCCAGTTGCCCCGTTGCACTAGTTTATAATGCAGCTTCGTTGATAATGGATTGGCCGGTCGATCAGCGATACCATTACTAGCCTTTTTAGTTTTCAACATCTTTCCCTGTCCTTTTCTTGGTGACTGCACGTGTCTTTATTCATTCCCCTCTCTAATATAAACATTTAAAGCGTTTCCTACTACCTTGTAAATTAATTCAGAACCAGTCGAACACAACTGTTCAGTTTTTTGTGGCTGGAAGCCTGCATCCAGTGATGAACAGCAGTGATCAGTGCTGAGTCACTTGCTGTCTGTAGTGCACATTAATGATCTAGATGTGAATGTGGTGGGTGTGCTCAGCAAGTTCACAGGTGACAGGAAATCTGTTGGCGAGGTAAATAGCGAGAAGGCAAGTTTGAGATTACCGGACGATATAGACGGGCAGGTCAGATGGGTGAAATTGTGGAAATAGAATTCAACCCGTAAAGGTGTGAAATGATGCATTTTGAGATGACCAACAAGACAAGGGAATACACAATGAAAGGTAGTGTATCCTCACAATAGAGGACCAGATGGACCTTGTGATACATGTCCATAGACCCCCGAAGGCAGCAAAACAGGGAGATAACGTGGTTAAGAGGACATAAGGGTAACTTCTCTTCCTTAGCTGAGGCATAGAACATACGAGCAGGGAAGCTATGATGCAGCTGTATGAAACTGTCGTTAGGCCACAGCTAGAGTACTGTGTGCAGTTTTGGTCACCGCACCATAGGAAGGATGTGGTGGCTCGAGATAGGTTTCAGAGAGATTCACCAGGCTGTTGCCTGGAATGGAGCGTTTCCGCCATCAAGAGGCTGACCCGGCTGCGGTTGTGTTCCTTAGGGCACGGAAGGCTGGGAGGGGCGGGAGGGGGGCGTACCTGATTGAAGTTTACAACATTTTGAGGAATATAGATAGGGTAGATAGAAAGACACTGTTCCACTTATTAGAGGAGTGAATAACTAGGGGGAACGTTTAGGTTAATAGGCAGGGGAATCAGAAGGGATTTGAGGGAACCCATTTTCAGCCAGAGCTGGCGAGAATCTGGATGTCACTGTCTGAACGGCTATAGGTGGAAACTCTCACAACATTTAAGAATCTTTTAGGTGAGCACGTGAAACAACATGACATACAAGGCTATGGAGCAAGCGCTGGAAAATGGGATGAGAATAGATAGGTGCTTAATGCTCAGACACCATGGGCCGTAGGGTCACTTTCTGCGCTGTAAAACTCTGACTTTATTCGAACCTGGTTTCTATTCACTAAACAGATGAAGATTTCGTTAAGCATTGCATAATTTACTAACAGTGACACTCCTGATACGAGCCTGGTGGCCCGCAGTATGGGATGAAGATTAAGTTACCCGCCTCACAGTGAGACAATTAGATAATTTTTCTATTAAGTTACTTGCAGATAAATCCTACATATAACAATTCTGCCCTCAGCTTTCCTGTGATGTTCTTGTTCTGACGCGCCTTACCTGCCCTGTTTTATTGGAGAGATTGTTGTCGCCTTTCTCTGTTGGGCATTGACTCTATCAGCGGTCCAGTGGGGAGACTCATTTTGGTAATAGTTCTTATTGCTATATATGTTCCCAAGGAAATATATATTCTCTGCACCACCAACCCTGGCTGCGACCCAAATCATTGTTAATATCGAAATTATTGTGATGTTTACGTAATGTTAAATATTGTTATTATCTAAATCAGAATGGAGCCATTAAGATTCACTGGAGCAGCCGGTAGCTGAACAGACGGTTGAAGAGAAAATTAATATTGCCATTAACAACATTTTTCAAACAAGCTATCACAGACCTTATGTGTTCTGGTACAGTAAGAATACGGGAATTATCTACAGTGTTTTTTTTTTACCTTATGGAGCAATAACAAAGCAGAGCCCCGACTTTTACGAGAGATTAATTCCCATGCTTAGTAGATCTACCAAAATTGCCTCGCCTTGATAGCCACACGGCTGCATACTTCTCCACGACGGAGTCCCGCAATGCTGCAGAGGTACAGCGCATCCCTTAAATCCCACACTGACAGTTCCATTCGATGTCATTCCAGCTAGCTCCCGCACGAGTGAACAAAAGCAATAATTCACAACTACCGTGAGATTCACAGAGATTTAAGATAATTGCAAAGGAACACAGGACTCATTAAGAACGGACCAAGTCCTCTTGGAAAATTATATCAACATCTCGTGTGTATGATAAAAATATACTTTACAAATGCATCTATGGAATCTTAATTAACCTGCTGCTTTTCAATATATTTCCCCTGCCCGTACCCTCTCATCGTCAGTCTCTACCTTTTACTCATAATGCTTTCACTTTTCTTAACGCAGTTGGATGATATAAAATCGTTGTTTTTGCTCTTAGTATTGAGTCAGGAGCGCTAAACCTGGATATCGTGGTATTGTCAATTTCCACATTAGGTCAAAGATTGAAGACAGAATCGCAACCTGTCCAGCAGCGGCCGAACATCTCTCCCACTAGAGGGCGCGCGTGAGACCACAATACTCCGAAATGCAACGATGTGGAAATGGATGGTAAAGCAGTGCAAGCCGAAATAAAAATTCCGGTGTCTTATTTCCTTATTTTTCCCCCACGGTTTTTAAATCCTAGAAAAAAGTCTAAAAAATGTTATCCATGTCCTGTCGGTGTTGAATTATTGTTAATGAAAACCGTCCCTGCATCTTATCTTACATACTTTGAAGCCACTCCCTGCGCTCTGTTCCGACCACTTTCAACCCACGAGAGGCACATTCCAAGAAGAAAGTAGTGATGAGAATTCTCTCTCACCTTAAATCCAAAATCTGTACATTACAGATGTTTGGATTAATCATCGTGAACGTAAAGAAAGTCAGAGTTCTACAGAATAAATTAAAACCGATTTTAAAATTCATCCGCAGAAAAATACACTTTTAAAGTATAGCGACGATCTAGTCTTTATGTCTGCTCAGTTTTATGTGCAGCCCCAGCGGGTTAATATAATATGAACAACATCACATTTTAATATGACTGCCCGAAAAACCACTCTGACAAAATTTGAAATAATTGGTGTTCACAACTTAATTTTTGGCATCTCATGCAGTTAGTGTTACCATTGCCCTGATGGTAAGGCCACTGGAATTTGAAATGAAGAATTGAAGCCAGAATGAAGAAATCCCATTCAGAACCCCATGTTTCCGGCTACAAAATCTAGTTCCACGTGTCTAATTAGGAAACCATTTAGTCCTATCAGATCGCTAACTGAAGCCAGCTCGGAGCGTCTCTATTCACTCTCTGGTAGCTCACCAGCGACCAATCTCACAGCACCACTGGCGACACAATGAAATGAGGTGAGCACATCCTGAGACAGGGCAGCAGATTATTCAGGGCGGGATTGGGAACAGTTGTCTTCAAGTATCCAACTTGCCTTTTACAGAACGGAGATAAACAATGCGGCTACTCAGCTTGTGGGTTGTGTTGTGGGGAACATTCCTGACAAGTAATTGTGGATCCAACGTCTCTCATCTTTTGTTTTATGATACAAATATGTATTAAAACTGAATTTTAAGTAATCGTCGGTCTGATCTGTTTCCGCTTGAAATGTTTTTTTTTTTCAGATCCGAGTCATGGAGATTCTGTCTCTCAGCCGCTGTCCTCAGGTGTTAAGACGGAAGGAGAAGCAGTGACTTTAAACTGTGCCTATGATGCTACAGCGAGCAACTACTACTTATACTGGTACCGGCAACATCCAGGTACACAGCCTGGGTTTGTATTGTGGAAAAACTCGATATTTGGTGAAGATGTAGCAGATTTTGCTAAAAGCCGTTTCACCGGAGAGCTTCAGACTGCCAGTAAATTGACCAGTTTGACTGTCTCGGGTCTGCAGCTGACTGACGCTGCTGTATATTAATGCGCTCTCGTTGGAACTCACAGTGATGGAAAGCAGTCTCGCCCCTGTACAAAAACTGTCTTTAACTGCAGATTGCAACTCTCCCGTGTTACGGGTTGCACAGCATCGCGGACAGACGCAGTCACAATGTTACTGTAGCCGCTCAAACTGAAACACCGAGAGAAAAAGCACATTACGCACGGATCAAGCTGTCACCCAAATGTTTACCGTATCTTGATATTTCAGTTATTTGTGTCTCTGTGAGTCTGTGAGTTCCGTCGATGGAGAAATGCCTGACATTGAATGGATCACTTCGAACTCGGTTGCTTTCAATACCTCTATCGGGAAATGGGTCACTTTCAAACACGCGAGGAATTTACATCCTGGTCTGTTAATTAACAGCAGTAAAACCAGGATTATCCATGGTGAAATGTAACATCCAGCATCAAGGAAACATTGTAAAATCCCACGGTCATCGGGGGAATTCTGTATTGAGGTTTATTTTATCTTCCTTATGAAATCTGTTTATTGTGTATAAACTGCCTATGCAGCAAAAACACTCTCGGGTCAAATACACTCAGTGAACAAACTGCGATAAAACAGCCAGGAAACTGTCAGGACAGATGGAGAAGACTTGCTCAACATTAGACAGACACGGCAACTGCATCAAACTAAAGGAAAGCGAATAACTAGATTTAAGAGGTCAGTTATAGTATAAATATGAGTTGAAATTAATTAATATTTTTCTGCATTTGTTCCTCTCCAATTGTTGAGTGCAGTGGATTTATGTTCTTGTAGAAAGGTCCCTGTGGCCCACACGGTATCGAATGAGTTATGTCGATTTCTGTGGAAGAGCACTCTTTGGGGGGAAACCAGCTGATACTGTTGGAATCAGAACGGAGTGTTTAAAAAAATCATTCATGGGATGTGGGCATCGCTGATTAGGCCAGCATTTCTTGTCCATCCCTAGTTCCCCTTCAGAAGGTGGTGGTGAGTTACCTTATTGAACCGCTGCAGTCCCTGATGTGTAGGTACATCCACTGTGCTGTTAGGGAGGGAGTTCCAGGATGTTGCCCCAATGACAGTGAATGCGCGGCGATATATTTACAAGTCAGCATGGTGAGTGACTTGGAGAGAACCTCCAGGTGGCGCGGTTCCGAGGTATTTACTGCACTTCTAGATGGCAGTGGTCGTGGGTTTGGAAGGTGCTATCGAAGGAACCTTGGCGAGTTGGGGCCCCGTAAGTTGTTGAGTGACGACATTACAGTATAACGCTCTGTTCTTCCTGAATTGTTAATTCTGACAGATTATGGGACACTGGTTCGTCGCTTCTGGTTGTTGTACATCAAGTGCAGAATGTTCCAAAAGTCAGAAGGTAAACGGGGGTCTGGATAACACCCTGACTAAACATAGTCTCGTCAGGCAGCAAGATCATTATTATCTCCAAGGAATAGAGAGAACACATGGTAGCTTCTTAAAGTTCGACAGAAAATACAGAATATTCTAGATGTATTGATTCTTCTAGTCTGATATTGTCATTTCATTTCAGAATGTCGCTTTAAGAAATGTTTGGCTGCTCATATTACTGCAGAGATGTCAGAGTGTGGGTGGAGGTGGGCTGTCTGTCAGCTTTTTACTTTCGTTTTAGGCTTTTTGCTGCAGGGTGTGTTTTAGTTTCGTATTCAGTGTGGGAGCTGAAGCCAGACAGAGCAGCTGTACTGTTGATCTCTCTGCCATGAAAAGACTATCTATTGATCATTTGGTGAATTCAGAATTATAAATGTTTTCAGTATTGACTTTAACCTGATGTGCTTCTGTTAAACGGTGTTTCGTTTGTAAGTGTTCTGGATGTTAAAAGGACAGCTTAAAAGGATTACTTAGTGTTGTATTCTTTGGGGGTTGTAATTGAATTAATGGTTGCTAAGATGTTCACTGTTTGTTTTAAAAAGGTTAACTTGAATTCATAGAATAAACATTGTTTTGCTTTGAAAAATACTTTTCCATTTTTGCTGTGCCACATCTGTAGAGTGGGTCACGTGCTCTCCATACCGCAATCTATTAAAAGTTGGGGGTCAGGTGAATCCATGACACATTGTGGTTCTCTAAACCCTCTAAACCATAACAATAGAGAACATAGAACATTACAGGGCAGTACAGGCCCTTCGGCCCTCGATGTTGCGCCGACCTGTGAAACCACTCTAAAGCCCATCTACACTATTCCCTTATCGTCCATATGTCTATCCAATGACCATTTGAATGTCCTTAGTGTTGGCGAGTCCACTACTGTTGCAGGCAGGGCATTCCACACCCTTACTACTCTCTGAGTAAAGAACCTACGTCTGACATCTGTCTTCTTTCTATCTCAATATGAAGTGTAATCTAAAAAACCCATAAGGTGGGCGCAATCTCCAGTAGGTTGAACGCTTTGTCAAGGCTCCGCGGTCGGTTTTCCACAGCAATTAGAGCTGGCAGTTCGCTGCAAGAAATGCTATTGGATGCTAATGCAACTTCGAGATAATTCCTGGTGAAATGTCTCAGGTTCCCGATGAAACAGTTTGTCACCAAAGCTTGGGGCTTAGTTAATAGGTTAAAGGACAACCAAAATAATAGCAGTCCTCTCTAGCTTTGAGAAACTGTCACCCAGACCAGAGACGCCAGCTCCATTCGCTCTCACCAGATTGCCATAGACCTGCTGCGATTATCCAGCACTTTAAGTTTCTGTCTCAGGTTCCAACATCTGCAGAAATTTGCTTGGAGCGAGAAAAAGTTCCAATTCAAAGGAAGGCGAATCAGGCTGTATCAGGACTAATCGCTAGCTGTGCAGAGGGTAACACACCAATATGCGGATATGAAGAAACAGCTTAGGGAGAAGAATATAAGATTCGAAAACCTTACCTGCCGATGCTGCGAATCCATCTCGAGGATGGAAGCAGTCACGGTATTACTTTGATAAAAGCAAATTACTCCAGTGGCGATGTGAGATAAATTGCACTTAGGTTCTACAATTTAAAAAGACATCCAGCTATTTCTTGTGTGTATATACTGGTGTTATCAGTCTATGTAGATATATGCGTATGCCTGTGCATTTGTCTGTATGTGTCTGTGCAATCCTAATATTGCCGCCAATGCTTGTGCCGCCCAGCAGAGGGCCCTCGTGCTCGTTTATTATCGCTCAGAGTGTTTCTGAGAGAGATACAAATGGAGAAGAGATTCTCTTTGACATCCCGGCGCAGTTTTACAGATTTCCCCCCGGTGATCAAAGTTTCTGATTGCACAGTTCACACTGGAACCATGAAGGCGAAACTCTGTTAGGCGGTGGTAATTGTTCTGATCACCTCTCCAGAATGCTGGAACTTTCCGACACTATTTCCCTCTCCTCACATGATTTCTGAACACCATCTCTGGCTGCTCATTCTCTTTCTATTTCTTCGTCTAATGCGCTGTTTATTTCCGGAGGTAAGTAACGACGATTCACTGTCTCAGCCAGAGCAGGATATCGGAGCAGATGATTCTCCCGGAGTTTGCACAGAATATGAATGAAAACATAGAACCTGATCCAATCAGGTTCCTCCAGCTGAAATCGCTTTTGCCAATCTTAGGAAAATTGAAATTTCTCTCCCATTTTATGTGGGGGTGAAAATCAGGTACTCGCCTCCCAACTCCGCAGTTTTAAGTTTTAGACTGGCTTGTAAATCTCCAAATGAATAAAGAGCCCACTTCTACCATATGTGTCCTGGGTGTTTTGGAAATGCTTCAGGTCCTATTGCTAAAAGCCACCTCACCATTGCAGAGTCGTGCCCAATAGGCCAGCAGCATCCGCAGAGTGGCAATCTCCGTTGGATTGCCACTCTCGCCGGATTTACTTTCGTTGGGATTTCGAGGCCTTTGCCTCGCTCAACCTTCCTCATTCAGCCTGGGAATACAGGAGCAGCGAATCACGCCCCCGGCAACATCGCCGTTGAGTGACTGGAACATAGAGAGAACAGTCACTCCCCCTTTAAACGGCAGCAGTTGCCGTAAAGGGGAGGTTGGAAGGGACAATTTAAAGGGTGCAGGTCATTCGGAGGATATGGAGAGTCGACACGGAGAAGATGGAGGAGGGTGAAGAAATGGGGCGGGGACGGACTGGACAGGAGGGGTGAATCGCATCTGAGAAGGGGGTCAGACCAGAGAAGGGGGTCGGACTATTGGGCAACGTCGGAAGTGGGATGGCAGGCGGACCGCAGAATGGCGGTCAGATCAGAGAAGGGGTAAGGTCAGAGAAGGGGGTCAGATCAGAGAAGGGGGTCAGATCAGAGAAGGGGGTCAGATCAGAGAAGCATGCGGGAGGCGGGGGGGGGAGAGGGAGGCGAGGGGGTTGCGGTCCAGATGACGCGAGTTTGGTCCGCAAACGTGGGGTTGGACTGGAGGAGGAGGTGGGGTCGAACTGTCAGAACCGGAAAGGTGTGGGGCTGTGACCGAAGATTCATGGGGCTAGACAGTAGGACCGGCTAAAGATGGGCGAGGGGGGCGTTGAGAGCGGTGGGTTCGGGGCCGGGTCGGAGATGGAGGGGGCAGGGTCGGACCGGGTCGAAGATGGAGGGGGCAGGGTCGGACAGGGTCGGAGATGGAGGGGGCATGGTCTGACCTGGTCTAAAATGGAGGGGGCAGTGTCGGACAGGGTCGAAGATGGAGGGGGCAGGGTCGGACAGGGTCGGAGATGGAGGGGGCAGGGTCGGACTCGGTCGGAGATGGAGGGGGCAGGGTCTGACCAGCAAAGGTGGGGTGGGTGTGGAGGGTCTCCTGGGAAGGAAAGGGAGTGGGACTGTGTGTCCGGGCTGCTCTGTGTGAGGTTAGGTCTGGGTGTTTAAATTGTCAATCTGGAATTAGAGGTTTTTTCCCCTTCTACCTTTCAGAGTAACTATGTGGCTTAAAGTGGCAAAATACATCCGAAGTTAACGATATACATCTCTTTTTTGGATAGTTCCCAGCCCAGTGCAATTGTCAATTGTAATCCCGTATGTGGGAAGGTCCCAGAGGAATTCACCAGAGCATCTTCATGTGAATAAAGTTAAATTAAGTGATGAAAGTGGGGGGGGGGGGGGGGAACAGAGAGAGAGGGGGTATGGGACTGAGAGGGAGAGCGGGGCAGGAGAAACAGAACCTCATTCACAAGGTTAATGTTGGACGGGAGGCATCCATAACTGATTCACAACCATCTCTGGTTGGCGTACATCTGTTGTCAATCTGAGAAGTTAGTCAAGCCTGTCAAAGAGACACGCCCCTATTTTAGTAACAAGCAACATCTTCCCCTTCTCCGAATTCTGTCTTCAAAATCAGACCAAAAGAATCAACATATTTCCACATTTTTTGAATTTATCTCATCATCTAAATCAGCCACCATGTGCTCCCATATATCTTACTGGTGATGACAGCAGTGCTGTCCAGTGAGTCCGTATTTCAATAGTCCGTTTGCATTCCATTGGTTATAGGTATTCGCAGAATTCTGGCTCATTCCATGTTTTTGTTGCAGGAACAAGTGGCCAACAATCAGTGTCTCAGGATCCATATGGATTAATGATTCAATAGGACAAAGGTTGCAACGAAACTGCAATTACTCCACATCCAGCAACATACCGCTTCCCGGGAAACCTCCGAGATATCTACTGAAGAGATTCTGCAAGGATGGAGATAAGTCTCGAGATTTCCCAGACCGCCTCTCTGCTTATTCGGACAGAGACAAGTAAACGGTCACCGGTGCTCTTATCTCTGACCCTGCCACATATTAATGTTTGCTAAGCCCCACACTCCCAAAGGCGCCTCAGTCCGTCCAAAATATAGCAAAGGAAAGGCAGCACGGTAGCACAGTGGTTAGCACTGTGGCTTCACGGCGCCAGGGTCCCAGGTTCAATTCCCGTCTGGGTCACTGTCTGCGCGGAGTCTGCACATTCTCCCCGTTTCTGCGTGGGTTTCCTCCGAGTGCTCCGGTTTCCTCCCACAAGTCCCGAAAGACGTGCAGGTTAGGTGAATTGGACATTCTTATTCTCCCTGTGTACCCGAACAGGCGCCGGCATGTGGCGACTAGGGACTTTTCACAGTACCTTCATTGCAATGTAAGCCTATTTGTGACAATACAGATTATTATGGTCAGTAGGCATCTCTTTCAATAGGAACATCCGACATTGTTACTCGGACAACATTAACGATTTCCCCTTACTGCCACCAGCTCACACGCTGACTCCGCTCAAGGGATAACAATGTGGTGAATCCTCGTCTCGGTTCCCGCTGTGGGGGAAACAACTTCACTGATTCGCTGCTCCCTGTTCTGCTGTCATCAAATGGAGAACAAAGGGGCTGTAATCTGATTGGTAAATTGGAGAGCGGAAAACCGGGAGCTTATTGGGCGTCACCTCTTGACCTGTTCATGGACGAACCAATCGCTGGAGGGACCGGATGTATATGCATCTCTCCACAGCTTATCACTGAAACAATTACAGAGTCAAATCATTCTGTTTAAAACCGCGACAAGTTCGCGAGAAACATGCTGGCTCTCATTTTCAACTCATTTTTCACTATTTCAGCTATCATACCTGGTAAGTTTACAAGTTACGTCATCTCCTTTTTGCGGGCAACGTCGACATTAATTTTATTCCGCTCTTTTGCTCATTATAATGCGATCCGTCCCCTGAACGTCTGCGTTATAGGAAAATTATAATATATCTTACCGCTCGCTCTTTCTAAATGTGTTCAGGTGTCACTGCTGCAGACTCGATCTCACAGGAGCCGGCTGCAGCGATGAACTTTGAAGGAGACTCGGCGACAATTAGGTTCAGCTATTCAGCTGCTGGTGCATCTTACATTCAATTGTATCGTCAGGACCGGGAGAAAGCCCCTGCCTTCTTAATCTACATCTCTAATTACGGAATCGTTTTCAAAGGACATGGCGCGGGCATTCGATTTTCTGCATCTATCGACAAATCGACAAGTGAGGGGAATTTCAGCATCCGGGAGCTGCGGCTGTCTGACAGCGCGGTGTATTACTGCGGACTGAGAGACACAGTGACAGGAACCAGAGGGAGCCTCGTACAAAAACACTGCCGCAGTGTGACACTGTAAACGGAGCGTCGGACTGTGGGGTTGGGGTGGGTGGGGGGGGGGGGGCGTTATGTGGAATACCATTATTTACTTAAGGAGGCCCAATCGATAATTTCTCCACAAGCTCCGAATAGAAGAGTTTTTAGATTTTATTCACCCTATAATGAAGGACTGGCAGGACAAACTCCGTGCAGTTTATTGGAGAACCCGACCATATAAAATATATGGAATTGGAGGTTTCTTCTGTTCACTGCCCCTGTCTCTTCCTGTACTGCGTGGTATGTCACGAAGACAGAGTGACGAGCTCAAATCTTCCCCTTGTCTGTGTCCAGTAGTAGGTTACATGTAGCCAGTTCCTCTTAACAAGCTCAGCCTGATGAGTGACAGCAAGTAAAATAAACTGAGCATGTTCGCTTACATTCAACACCTGGGTTTCTAATATTGAGACGATTTATTCCAGGTCAATTAAAGAACAAGTTGTCTCTCAGGACAATTAAAGATCAAGCTGCATCTCAGGCCCATTAGAGATAAAGTTGTCTATTTTTAACTGGTCTTTCTCTCTGAGCAGCAAAATGCGATGTGAAAATGCAGTCCGGAAGCACACGGGTGGCGCAGCTGAATTGAAGGCGGATTTCGCTCAGGACCGGTTTTCTGATACAGTCCAGCAGTCAGACAAGTTGTACCGATTGACCATATCGGAGCTGCTGCTGTCTGACACCGCGGTCTGTTACTGTGCACAGAGTCTCACAGCGATGGGAACGAGGGAAAGTCTCGAACAAAAACTACCGCAGGTTTCTGGGTCACAGCTGCTGTCTGTTGAGGGATGTTTATAACTGCGGTTCAGGATCTGACACCTGAATACATTCCTGTGAGCACAGACCCGAGCCCTATACACACAAACACCTCTAAAATAGTTCAGATGTAGTCTGATTATTACATCCACTGTGTGAGGGAAGAATTTTCTGCTGTGTATTTGGAGATTACTGGGAACTCGGTACTAACATTCAGAATACAAAACACGGAGGGGGGCTGGAACTAGTTATGTTCCTGGTCTGATGTTTCAGAAAGAACACATGCAGAGGGAACAAATCAAATTTGGTTTGAAATATCAGTCAATGGTGTAAACTGAAGCCGGGTGGTTAATGAAACTCCTAATAATTACAGTACCCTGATTATAAAGCTCTCAATGTTAAATTCGCATACACATAATAAATTAAGAATCCTTAACATAAGCAAGTGCAAAGTGGTAACTTTCAGGACATGGTTTGAATCTGATGAACAATAATTAACAAATAAATCATCACTAAAGACAGGCTTGATGTGTTCCAGGCACCGGGACACTTGGTAAGAAGATGGAAGGGGTTGGGTGGGGTTGCTGGGTTCCGCAGAGTTCTGGGCTTAAATGCGGTGCTCTTTCCAAGGGCCGCTGCAGGCTCGATGGGCCGAATGGCCTCCTTCTGCACTGTAAATTCTATGTTCTATAAAGGGAGGGTGAGGAGACGGGGTAATGGGCCCAATTCAATGCTGGCCCAGCCAGCGACGTCCACATCCACATCCCATAAACTAATACACAAAATAAATAATACCACTGAAGACTGAAAAGATAATTGAAAAAAGAATCAGATAATTTGCCATAAGGACCAGAAACCCTTTTGGAAATCCAAACACGTCGGAAACGCCGTTATACACATACAGACTCTGTTCCTGTGTTCCGCCACTTTCCTCAGTGTTATCTACCAGCTGCTGCATTTACCTGTTGTGTTACCTCCTGTGACGGCTGGAGTACAATATCGCATAATCACAGAATCACAGAGTACTACAGTGCAGAAGAGGCCCTTCGGCCCACCAAGCCCACTTGCCAGCACTTAGCCCATAGCCTTGAATGCCATGGCATGCCAAGTACTCATTCAGGTACTTTTTAAAGAATGTGTGGTAACTCGCCTCAACAACCCCGCCCCCTTCCAGGCAATGTAATAGGTTTTTCCTCAAATCCCCCAAAACATCCTACACCTCACCTTGAACTCGTCTCCCCTCGTGACTGACCCCTCTTCAACCGAGGGGAACAGCTGCGCCCAATCCACCCTGTCTATGCCCCTCATAATCGTGTCCAACTCCATCAAGTCACCCCTCAGTCTTCTCTGCTCCAAACAAAACAACCAGAGCCTATCCGACCTCTCTTTATAACCTAAATATTCCATCACAGCCAACATCCTGTGAATCTCCCCTCTACCCCCTAAAGTGCAATCACATCATTCCTGTTTTAAAAATAAATTTAGAGTAGCCAAATCATCTTTCCAATTAAGGGGCAATTTAGCGTGGCCAATCCACCTAACCTGCACATCTTTGGGTTGTGGGGGCGAAACCCACGCAAACACGGGGAGAATGTGCAAACTCCACACGGACAGTGACCCAGAGCCGGGATCGAACCTGGGACCTCAGCGCCATGCGGCAGCTGTGCTAACCACTGTGCCACCGTGCTGCCTCAATCATATCATTCCTGTAATATAGAGACCACAATTGCACGCAGTTCTCTAGCTGTGGCCTCGCCAAGGTTCTGTACAGCTCGATCATGACCTCCCTGCTTTTGTAATCTATGCCCCGATTGATGAATGCGAGTGTCCTATATGTCTTTTTCAGCACCCTATTGTCTCTTTGTTCTTCGAAACTAGTCGGTATCAGACCTTTCATAGTATACTTCGTTGTCAAATTATTCCTTCCAAAGTGTATCGCCTCACTCTTTTCAGGGTTAAGTTCCATCCGACCATTTCACCATCCTGTCTATATCTTCCTGCAACTCAAGTCACTCAAGCTCACTGTTAACCACGCGGCCAACCTTTGTGTATTCCGCAAACTTACTGACCCTACCCTCCACATAGTCATCGATGTCACTTATATTAATAACAAACAATAGGGGTCCCAGCACAGATCCCTATGATATGCCACTGGTTACTGGCTTCCAGACGCTAAAACAACCATCTGTAATCACCCTCTGTCTCCTACCGCTAAGCCAATTATGAATCCACTTCATAAAATCACCCTGTATCCCATCTGCATTTGTTTTCTTAATACGTCTCTCATATGGAAACTTGTCAAAGGCTTTGCTGAAATCCATGTAAACTACATATCAATATCAAATCTTCAGCTCAGAACTTATATCGCAATACCTTTAATTTACAAACAGGTATAAATTCTCCAAACCCACCTTTACATGTTGTTCAGAATGTATTTGACGGTAAATGAACAGAGGAAACCTTTTCCCAAGCTGCACTTTTTGTTCTCATAGATTATCATAGAATTTACAGAGCAGAAGGAGGCCATTCGGCCCATCGAGTCTGCACCGGCTCTTGGAAAGAGCACCCTACCCAAGGTCAACACCGCCACCCTATCCCCATAACCCCACCCAACACTAAGGGCAATTTTGGACACTAAGGGCAATTTATCATGGCCAATCCACCTAACCTGCACATCTTTGTACTGTGGGAGGAAACCGGGGCACCCGGAGGAAACCCACGCACACACGGGGAGGATGTGCAGACTTTGCACAGACAGTGACCCAAGCCGGAATCGAACCTGTCACCCTGGAGCTGTGAAGCAATTGTGCTATCCACAAGGCTACCGTGCTGCCCCAAAGGTTTGTTAGTGATATAAATTTATTTTAATTTATTTGAAGTCAGACAATTTTCTGACATGTTTAGAAAATCCACGTCGCCCATACTTGCTCTCCCCTTTTTCACATTGCGGCAGTGTTTGTGTACGAGGCTCCTTCTGGTTCCTGTCACCGTGTCTCTCAGTCCACAGCAATACACCGCACTGTCAGACAGCCGCAGCTCCCTGATGGTGAAATTCCCCTCACTTTTTCAAGTGTCAAGAAATGAAAAAAATCGAGTACCCACGCCCTCTGCTCTGGAAACATCTCTGTAATTAGGAATATAGATCAAGAATGTGGGGACTTCGTCCCAGTCCTGGCAGTCTAGCTGCACATAATATGAATTAGCTGTGATCGAATAGCTGTAGTTAATCGTCACAGAGTCTCCTTCAAACTGTGTCACTGTAAACGGCTCCTGTGAGACTGAATCTGTACCTCTAACACCTTCAGAAATTTAGAAACAAAGAGCCTTAAAAAAAATATATCAGCCTGTTAAATCAATGTTATCAAGGTACCGGCATATATTGCAAATATGGAGAAATAACTGTAAAATGGAACATCAGTCTGTCAGTAGAAATGCAGGGGCAAGTTTTGTAACTTGGGCTCTTACCTGTTAAGAGAGCCGCAGCTGTGAGGAATGAGTAAAAAGTAACTGCCAACAAGCTCAGTTCCCGGTGGATTTGAATTTAATGAGTTTCCCTGAATTATTTTAAGTCAGAGTTCAGAAGCTCCGATCTTTCTGTCGATTGGCTGATTCCTGAAACTCAAGGTGACATCCAATCATATCACACTTCTTTTGTCCCGCAATTCATCCAATCAGCGTAAGGTTCCTTTGTTCTCCAACACATGACGTCATTGGAATGCGCATGGAGCCGATTGGAACTGTTCTCACAGCAGCGAATTGGACAGAAGAACAAAAGAGAATAAAATGTGGATTTCGAGGGGGCCATTCGGCCCTTCGAACCTAATCCGCCATTCAATAAAATCGGCATTAATTTACCTGATATCCACGTCACTGCGCTGTCCCCAAATTCCTCACTTACCTTCATATCTGCAAATCTATCGACATCCGTCTTGAAGCAACTCAGGGACTGATGAATAACTATTGTCTGATGTATCCAATTCGGAGAGCGGCTCGGCCACAATTAAACCGACGAAATAATGGCAGTTTACATAGAGCTGTATATATTCAGCAGCATTAAAAGGGATTGTTCGGGCAAGCTGATGTTTAGAATGCGATTTTGGTTATATTAACAGTTACAATTCAGGTTACAGATCTGATTCAGCGAGAGGAGGTGAGAATGCCTTGTTGGTTTTTGTACTGACTGGTTGCGCCTCTGTAACAGTATGGGTCTCAGAGCACAATGATACACGGCAGAGTCAGAGACACGGACCCCGGTGATATTTAACGGAACGGTTTCCTTGTGTTTGTCCAAATCAGCAGAAAACCGGCCTGGGACCTCTGGAGATTTATCCCACTGTCCCTTTCCGTAGATCCTCAGCAAATATCTCGGAGGTTCTGCGGGATATTGGACGTACCAGAAGAGGGTTGGCATAACACTTTTGGTTGTGTAACTATAGTTCAATTTAACCGTCTGTCCTTGCAGAACCATTAATTCAGGCGAATCCTGGGAAACGGAATCTTGGCCACTGGTCCCTGTAACAATATATAGAAGGTGTCAAAAATCTGTGAGTAAATATAACGCATGAAACACAGACTTAGGATTTGAGCTCAGACTCACCGGGCAGCAAGGCGATTATTATCAGTAAAGCACACAGGGAGCACATGGTTCCTGATTGGTCAGTAAACAGTGACACTGTTTCAAATACCTTGCTGTTTCGAGCTTTATGTTGAAAAGTAAACTCAGATCAGAAGCAAGTTTGAATTATTGGGAAAATAAGGGATGTTTCTCAGTCCCGCGATTGGTTTTTCTCTCATATATGACGTCAGCTGTGGACCAATCGCTGTCCGTTGTGTATTAAATATTGTTTGTTCCCACCAATCACATTCCACCCCCTGATGTGTTTTTCTGTCTTTCTCATTGCTTTATTCTGTCTCAAATTATCAATCAGTCTGCCTCTTTCTCGTTTTAACTCACTTTCCTTCGAATTCAATGTCTTTATTTTCCTTAAGGTAGATTTTTCACTCTAACTAAAGTGAAAAGTAATAAAATTCAAAATCAGTCCAGTGAACATGAATTAGTGAATTCCACCCAACGCGTGAACATAATGAATAATTAGTGTTTTAATTAATGATAACAATCTTTATTACTATCACGAGTGGGCTTACATTAACACCGCAATGAAGTTACTGTGAAAATCCCCAAGTCGCCACATTCCGGCGCCTGTTCGGGTACACTGAGGGAGAATTCAGAATGTCCAATTTACCTAACAGCACGTCTTTCGGGACTTGTGGGAGGAATCCAGAGCACCCGGAGGAAACCCACGCAGACACGGGGAGACACCGCACAGATAGTGACCCAAGCCGGGAATCGAACCTGGGATCCTGGCGCTCTGCTAACCATCGTGCGCCGTGTCGCCCAGTTGCACCGGGAATTATTATTCACCCAACTCCAAACACCGATGCTGTTCCACTGGGCTCACTGCTGTTCTTGCTACAAAAACAAACAGAGGATAACAAAGAGAGAAATAAGGAAAGAGAGGATCAATTATGAAGGTAGGCTAGCCAGTAACATTAGGAATGATAGTAAAAGTTTCTTTAAATATATTAAAAACAAAGGGCAGGCAAAAGTAGACATTGGGCCGCTCCAAAATGACGCTGGTAATCTAGTGATGGGAGACAAGGAAATAGCTGAGGAACTAAATAAGTACTTTGCGTCAGTCTTCACAGTAGAAGACATGAGTAATATCTCAACAATTCAGGAGAGTCAGGGGGCAGAGTTGAATATGGTAGCCATCACAAAGCAGAAAGTGCTAGAGAAACTAAGAGGTCTAAAAATTGATAAACCACCAGGCCCAGATGGGCTACATCCTAGAGTTCTAAAGGAGATAGCTGAAGAAATAGTGGAGGCGTTAGTTTTGATCTTTCAAAAGTCACTGGAGTCAGGGAAAGTCCCAGAGGATTGGAAAATCGCTGTTGGAACCCGCCTGTTCAAGAAGGGATCAAGGAAAAAGATAGAAAATTATAGGCCAATTAGCCTAACCTCGGTTGTTGGCAAGATTCTAGAATCCATTGTTAAGGATGAGATTTCTAAAGTCTTGGAAGTGCAGGGTCCGATCAGGACAAGTCAGCATGGATTTAGTAAGGGGAGGTCGTGCCTGACAAACCTGTTAGAGTTCTTTGAAGAGATAACAAGTAGGTTAGACCAAGGAGAGCCAATGGATGTTATCTATCTTGACTTCCAAAAGGCCTTTGATAAGGTGCCTCACGGGAGACTGCTGAGCAAAATAAGGGCCCATGGTATTCGAGGCAAGGTACCAACATGGAGTGACGATTGGCTGTCAGGCAGAAGGCAGAGAGTTGGAATAAAATGTTCTTTTTCGGAATGGCAACCGGTGACGAGTGGTGTCCCGCAGGGTTCAGTGTTGGGGCCACAGCTGTTCTCTTTATATATTAACGATCTAGATGACGGGACTGGGGGCATTTTGGCTAAGTTTGCGGATGATACAAAGATAGGTGGAGGGGCAGGTAGTATGGAGGAGGTGGGGAGGCTGCAGAAAGATTTAGACAGTTTAGGAGAGTGGTCCAAGAAATGGCTGTTGAAATTCAACGTGGGCAAATGCGAGGTCTTGCACTTTGGAAAAAAGAATAGAGGCATGGACTGATTTCTAAACGGTGACAACATTCATAATGCTGAAGTGCAAAGGGACTTGGGAGTCCTAGTCCAGGATTCTCTAAAGGTAAACTTGCAGGTTGAGTCCGTAATTAAGAAAGCAATTGCAATGTTGTCATTTATCTCAAGAGGCTTGGAATATAAAAGCAGTGATGTACTTCTGAAGCTTTATAAAGCATTAGTTAGGCCCCATTTAGAATACTGTGAGTAATTTTGGGCCCCACACCTCAGGAAGGACATACTGGCACTGGAGCGGGTCCAGCGGAGATTGACACGGATGATCCCAGGAATGGTAGGCCTAACATACGATGAATGTCTGAGGATCTTGGGATTATATTCATTGGAGTTTAGGAGGTTGAGGGGAGATCTAATAGAAACTTACAAGATAATGAATGGCTTAGATAGGGTGGACGTCGGGAAGTTGTTTCCATTAACAGGGGAGACTAGGACCCGGGGGCACAGCCTTAGAATAAAAGGGAGTCACTTTAGAACAGAGATGAGGAGAAATTTCTTCAGCCAGAGAGTGGTGGGTCTGTGGAATTCATTGCCACAGAGGGCGGTGGAGGCCAGGATGTTGAGTGTCTTTAAGACAGAAGTTGATAAATTCTTGATTTCTCGAGGAATTAAGGGCTATGGAGAGAGAGCGGGCAAATGGAGTTGAAATCAGCCATGATTGAATGGTGGAGTGGACTCGATGGGCCGAATGGCCTTACTTCCGCTCCTATGTCTTATGGTCTTATGGTCCTGCTGAAGTGCTGATTTCACTCAGTCACTAATTTACGCCATTAATAATTTAGGACAGAGATGAGGAGATGTTTTGCTATCAGGGGGTTGTGCGATTTTGGAACTCAGTCTCAGAAAGCGGTGGTGGCGCTGGGATCATTGAACATTTTCAAGGTGGAGTGAGACAGCTTTTTGTGGGGTAAGAGAATGAAACGTTATTGGGAGTAGATGCGAATGTGGAACTCGGAACAAAAACAGATCAGGCATGAACTTATTGATTGGCGGAAAGGGCACGACTGTCAGAATAGCCAACTTCTGCTTCTATTTCGTATGTACGTTATTCACCTGGGAGGTCTGTCGGTGTGTGCCTGATTGCGCCAGGAAACGATTCAATTTGATCCTGAATGAAAATGATCGCCAAATGTCCCATTTCTCAGCGCTGGCAATCATTGACCTCAAGGAGACAGAAACGTTCAGAACAGGCTGTATTGACTCGTTTATTCTTTCTACATTTTCTCTGGGATACAACCCCACGTGTTATCCTGATACTGAAACCTTGATTGTCGACCTGCGCCAGTTTGTGCATAAGCCCCGCGGGACCCTCATTCACTCTAGGTCTCAGCGCGCAGTAATACCCGGCGCTGTCTGTCATCTTCAAATCTGTCATGGACAAGTGAAAAGTGCTTTGTGTCGGGTTGAGTTTCCCGCTGAAGTGTTCAAAGCCGGGAGCCGTCTGGTTAAACCCAGAACTATCGGCTCTGAGCAGATACTGAGGAGCTCGGTGTGGATACTGGCGACACCAGATCAGGCCATAGTCTGTAGCTGAACTCGATACCGAGTAACTGCAAGGTATTGCTCAATCTTTCACACACTTCTTCTTCAATTCCTGGTTCTGACTGGGACACAGTCTCTGTTACTCATTCCTGAAAATAAACAACAGACATACCGCGGGTTAGAAGGAGTAACAGGCAGAGGATATGTATCCGGAGATGAAACTGGAAAAATATGGCAATTGGGGAATTTCGATAAAGGTTTAATATAATGTAGCTGTGATCAGGACAATAACCAGAGACAGACAGAGTTTCACCCTCATGGTTCCAGTCCGAATTTCAGAAAGAGACAGTGATCACTGAGTGCATCAGAGCTGCAATTGTACAGGTTCAAACAGTCAGAGGGAGGCTGTGAGGTCGAATGCGATCCCCTCTCCGCCCATGTTCACGACTTAAAACAGTCCCTTCCTCTCGAAGGGGATCGTGATCGTTCC
Organism: Scyliorhinus torazame; assembly: GCF_047496885.1. Lineage (NCBI taxonomy): Eukaryota > Metazoa > Chordata > Chondrichthyes > Carcharhiniformes > Scyliorhinidae > Scyliorhinus > Scyliorhinus torazame. The sequence continues at coordinate 23,970 of NW_027308917.1, forward strand.
TAAGTGATCAGAGAGCGCCCTCCCGTGGACAGCCCATCGCATATTGGAAACTGACACACGGTCACAAGGAAAGAACAACACGGATAGAGATATACAGTCGTACAGATATATGCCCAGAAACTAAAATAGCTTGCAACGTGCGTCCATATAAAGTTACAAGTGTTCTGGAGATTTTTGATGCATATTCGTCTGAGCTGCGAACGACGAAAATAAGTGACTATGTCCGCCTCTCGTGTTCAGTGGAAGCCTCGTATACCGCACAGAATCAACACAAACACAGACACAGTGACAAGTAAACACAGCGATAGATCCCGAAACTCATCTACTCACACAGACAAACACTGAAGTAGATAAACAAACGGATTATCACAGCCATGAGACACAGAAAAGAGCAATGCAGTCAGAGACGCTGCCAAAAACCTTCGACAGAGTGAGCTTTCCGAAATAGAATTCCCTGAGGTTGTGTCAGTGTGATCATGTCGTGTTAGATATTCATTGCTATTGAACTGTCCATTTCAGCAGTATTAACACCCGGAATGTATTTCGCATTAATCGTAATCATTGTTTTGTAAAAGCGACCAGACAGCAGACCCTTTTGCCGGCACAGTGGCACAGTGGTTAGCACTACTGCCTCACAGCGTCAGGGACTGGTCAATTCCGGCCTTGTGCGACTGTGGGGAGTTGCATATTCTCCTTTTGTCTGCGGGGATTTCTTCTGGATGTCCCCGTTTCCACTCACAGTCCAAAGATGCGCTGGTTGGGTGGGGTAATGGGGATAGGGCGGAGGGTAGACCTCGGTAGGGTGCTCTTTCAAAGAGTCGGTGCAGGCTCGAAGGGTCGAATTGCCTCCTTCTGCGCTGTAGTGAGTCTATGGGTCTACTAAGCTTTAATGGATGACTGTATGTTTTTCAGAAACGTACATTCTGAATGTTTCCGTGACATGAGTGGGGCCGGAGAGGATGAGACAGAATCTGCACCCATTTGAGGGCCTTGGATCAGAAGTCAGGGACAAATGCTTCAGTGGGGGGCGGGTGGGGGTGGTTCACCCAGATAGCGCCACAGGCAACGCATTGAAAGCTCACCGTTATTTTGATGCTGAAAGTTACGGAGATTCCTTGCTCCAAAGGAAATCCATCAAACTCTGCTCCCTCCATCCGAATGTTTCAACGGAGAGGAGGCACAGTATGAACCGCTTGTGTCCCAGTGTAGAGCAATGGGCCAAACTGGGTTTTGTTGCTTTTGCATTTCGGAATCTTATGACATGGTTATTTGGTTGTTTTATTTATTTCTGTACCTTTGTCTGTTTGTCCATTCCACTGTCGACACAAGTCTTATCCATTTACCAATCTACTGTTGTTGGCGCTTGATCGATTCTCTTCAACGATCCCACTCTATCTATATCACTATCTGTCTCAATCCTCCTGTCGAACTTTCAAAAATAGCTCCTATTCTGTCTCCTTCTGTATGTGTGGATATCCTCCGGGTGCAAGATGTGCAGGTTAGGTGGACAGGTCATGCTACATTGCCGCTTAGAGCCCAGGGAGGTACAGGTTAGGTTACTGGATTATGGGGAGTGGACCTAGGTAGCGTGCTCTTTCGGAGGGTCAGTGCAGATTCGACGCGCCGAATGGTTTCCTACTGCACTGTAAGGATTCCATGAAAAACGAGCATAATATTAGCAGCATTAATGTTCATTCTATCTGTCCATCAATACGTCTGTCCCTTGTGTTCTCAAAAATTAGCAAAATGTTATCAGCTTTAATATCCATTCCCTCTAATCAACCATCTCTTTCTACACAAACATCAAACAGATTAGCTGCTTTCGAATTAATTTTTCACTCTGCTCTTTGGGTTAATATAAACTGCGGGTGTGATTTCAGGAGATCCAGTCGGGCAGTAGCTAACAAAAGCTCAATCTCGCTGAGCATAAATTGTATCTATTCAATCTCCAATTTGAGTTTTCTGCCCAGCTTCTATCACCAGAAGCAGGAAATGGCTCCAGCTTTGGTATTTCATGCACATTGCGCCGCAAATAATGAAATTAACAGAAAGCAAATTATTGCGAATGCTGGAATCTGAAACAAAAACAGAAAATGCAGAATATTCTCTTCAGGCCTGACAGCCTCTGTGAAGATAAAACAGAGCTAACGTTTGGAGTCTGGATGACTCTTCATCATGAAGTTAACAATTGTTTTCCATTCTTTATGGATACGCCAAATAATGTAAATATTTTCACTTTGAACGGGCTGCTGCTCACTGTCAGCGCTGTTTATTGTTGTGTGCTGAGGGCAACACACTGAGAAAGTCCCCGGAACAAGTCGATCCAATACCGTGTTCTGTGATCATGATGTTGAGTTGCCGGCGTTGGACTGGGGTGAGCACAGTAAGAAGTCTTACACCAGGTTAAAGTCCAACAGGTTTCTGTCCACTCACTAGCTTTGGTGAACCTGAGGAAGGAGCTGCGCTCCGAAAGCTAGTTCGAAACAAATTGTTGGAATTTAACCTGGGTTTCTGTGAGGTCATTTAATGGGAAATGCATGAAAGCCGACCAACAGGTGGCGCATCCCACCGCATATCACATTGCAGGAACCAGCACTGACTGATGCTTTCTCAATACAGCTTCTGGTAAAATTCAGTCTCACCAATGAACGTTCTCTTCCAGTTTCTGAATTCAAAAAGTTAGCGCACTGTTTATGGGCAGTTCTGCATACAAAAGATTGCAGAACTTTTCTAATTTACCTGGAATTTGGGGGCCTATATTATCCCATTGGTTTCTCTGAGGCAAACCCTCAGCCAATCAGCGTCGACTTGGTAACCAATCAAGCTTTTCCTCCTGCATTATATAGTTATGTGATGTTTTAAAATGTGTCATTCTGGGGTTTGTCCTGATGAGTGCAAGACGAAAAATGTCGGCAACATGTCTCTCTTTTTAGCAGCAAATACAACATCCCAATTGTATCTCAGTTATTTTGACTGCTATATTGTCTTTTGGTGGTTTTCTGTGCCTCTTGCCGCTTCTCACACATGACAATAGATTAAATACTGTCCAGTTGTCTCACTTCGTGGCCGGGTGTTATATAAACAGTGATAGATTGGGAAACAGTGACGTACAAAGGGACCTGGATGTCATTGCACTCCAATCATTGAAAACAAGCATGCAGATGCATTAGGCAAGTGGTCTGTTAGCCTTCTTTGCAAGAGGACTTGAGAACAACAGTAAGGCGCTTCTACTGCAGCTGCACAGGGCATAGGTAATACCACAACTGGAGTATTGTGTGAAGTTTTTATCTCCTTACCTAAGGATGGAAATGTTTGTCATCGGGCAGTGCAACAAAGGTTAATAAGATTAATTTCTGGGATGGCAGGGTTATTCGGAAAGATTGACTCGACCAGGCCTGCACTCAATGAAATTTAGAAGAATGAGGAGGTTCTCCTTGAAACGTGGAAAGCTCTTATAGGGTTGGACAGACTGGTAGGAGGGATGATGTTTCCTTTGGATAAGGAGTCTAGAACAAGGGATCACAGTCTCAGGGTAGACGATTTGGGACTGAGATAAAGAGAAACGTCTTCACGCAGAGGCTGCTGAACCATAAAATTCTCCAACACGGGTAGCTGTGGAGGCCAAATCACTGAATACATTTAAGATCACATCGATTATTTTCTCTACTCTGAATGGGACAAGGAGTGTGGGGAGAGAGTAATAGCAGGGTGCGGAGATAGAGGATCAGCCAAGATATTACTGAATGCGGAGCAGGCTCGAAGGGTCGAATGTCCCACTGCTGCTCCTATTGTCTATATTTCTACGTTTCTGTGTTTCTCATATTCCGATGGAGCACCGCACCTTTTATGTTATGTTAAGCCATTTTTCTATTATTTCTGCATCAGATCTTACCCAAGGACATTGGAAGATGTTGGGGAGTAAACGGTGAAGGTAACACATTGAGCAGGGGCAATATGGAATCAAGATTTGTGTGAAACACGCTGAAGTGGAGCAAGTGTTGAAATGCTTTTCAAGCGAGAGAAATCGGGATTTTAAGGTTGATCATCTTCACATCAGGTTTAGGTTGTTAGGTCCATTCATTTGCACAAATCATCACATTTCAAAGTACATCAGTGGAAATGGCTTCTTGATAAATTAAGCCAGCAAGGATTTGTTTACGGGAAGTCTTGTTTAATTAAGTTATTTGAGCTTTCTGATGCGCAGTACAGTGGTTGACGTCGGTATTACAGAATCCCAACTTTCGTAGAAACCCTACAGTGCAGAAGGAGGCAGGTTGGCCCATCCAGTCTGCACCGACCCTGCGAAGAGCACCGTACCCAGATCCACTATACCACCCTATGCCAGTAACCTGCATATACCTGGACAGTAAGGGACAATGTAGAACGGCCACCTAACCTGCACAGCTTTGGATTGTGGGAGGAAAGCGGAAGAAAACAGGGACACAATACAAACTCCGCACAGACAGACGCCCAAGGCCAGAATCGAAACTGGGTCATTGGCGCTGTAAGGTTGCAGTGTTAAACACTGTTCCACCATGCCGTTATGGTGCGGCTGAACTTCCAAAAGTCATGTCATACCATACTGCACCACTGCCTTGTGAGCAGCAATGGAGATCCGGGGGTAAAATGCACAGTTGCAATATGGATACAAAATTACTATGAAACAACTCGCAGCCTTGATCATTGTTTTTCGGAGTGAAAGTAGGTTAGAAGTGAAGTTTCCAGGGATCGGTATTGCGGACCTATGTATTACAAATGAATGACCTAGACCTTGGTTGTGAAGGAAGATTTTCGAAATCTGCGGATTTTACGAAAATTGGAGGTGTTGTGAACCAGTATTCGGATAATGTGCAACGTTGGTGGAATGGGCAAAAACATGGCAGATTGATTTAATGCGGAGAAGTATGAATTCATATGTGAGGCAGTATACAGAAAGGCTAAATGGAATAAATAAACGGAATGATTGTCAAGATGGTGCAGGAGCAGAGGGACCTATGCGTAGATAAATTATTGATGGTTAAAAGGACAGGTTGAGTGAACGGTTGATATAGCACCGAATGAAGGTAATTATCAATAGGGATATAGCATACAGAGGAAAGGACGTTACGTTAAACCTGTCTGAAACACTGGTTCGGACGGAACTGAGGAATTGAGGGTGTCACACTTAGGGGGAAATTCGGGTGGCTGCGGAAAATATCTACAGGAATGGGTCCAGAGATTAGGAACTTTATTTACAAAGATAGATTTGAGAAGTTGCGACTGTTTCCCTTGACGAGCAGGTTAAAAGATGACCTGAGAGAGGTATTGAAAATCACGAGGGTTCTAGACAGAGTAGATAGGAGGAATTGATCCCATTGGTGGGAGGGTCGAGTACCAGAGAGCACAGGTTGAAGGTAATTGGGAAAATAGTCATGGAGACATGAGGAGAAACATTTTCACCCAGTGAGTGGTTAGGATGTGGACTGAACTGTTTGAGGGTGTGTTAGAGGCCGGGTCAATTAATGCTTTCATAAGGGAATTGAATTGTTATCTTAAAAGGAAAACCAATGCTAGGTTACAGAGAAATGAGTAGTATTGCATAAACCGCCCCTTTCGTTGGTCAGCACATGCATGCTGGGTGGAAGAGCCTGCATTTGCATTGAAAACCCTCTCAGACTGTTTATAAAGGGACGGCGGTGGGTTTGCTGTGATGTCACTGGGCTAGTAATTAAAATGCCCAACCTAATTCTTTGAGGCCCTGTGTTCAAATCCTGCAACAGCTGAAAGTTGAATTTTAAAATGTAAACAAATGACCCAGTAAGCAATTCAGCTCATGGGTTTAGAGATGGTCAATAAATGTTGGCCTCGCCACTGAGGCGCACATCCCATGACTTCCTTTAGTTTAAATCTGAAACTGCAATAGTAGAGTTTGGCCAGTTGGTTGCCGTGTTGCAGCGAAAGATGGGTGGGCCTGGACCCAATCAGTGACACCGTGATTGCTGACATTACATGAAGCAGAGACTGTCTCAATTATTACGACAATGGACCCTGTCGGTGTTCAAATTAAACGAGACAACGTCTTTGATATTAGGTTAGCTCAGTTGGCTAGACAGCTGGTTTGTAGTCCAGAACCAGGCCAACAGCAGGGTTGAGTTCCCGGACCTGCTAAGATTATTCATGAACGACTTGCCTTCTCAACCTTATCCCTAGCTTCAGGTTAAATCACCACCAGCTAGCTCTCCCCCTTAAAAAGGAAAGCAAACTATGGTTATCTGGGACTATGGCGACTTTACCGATAAAGCTAGGTGATGTTTCTGATTTTTTGACTGCAGGTCTCAGTTGTTACCGTACTCGGCTCAATCCCAGCTGTTAACATGTTGAACCAACGCCCTCTTTATATTACGCTCAGCACTCAGTGAGTTACAACTGCACTGAATCATCTCTCGGATAATATGCGAACGGTTCGTGTCCCAATTGTTACTTCACTGATAGGAAACCAGAAAGTATTCATGTTTGTATTACATGAGGCTCTGTCTCAATTATTACTGTAATATAACCTGCCCCGTTCCGCAGGGTAGGGATCGAGGCCCAATCATCTTTAGCTGCATCATCAATGATCTTCTTTAACTCATAAAGTCAGAAATGAGGATGTTCTCTGATGATTGCACAATTTAAACCACTATTCGCGACCCCTCACATACTACGCAGCCTATTACTAAATGCAACAAGACCTGGACTATATTTAGATTTGACTGGCAATTCACAAGTACAGGCAATGACCATCTCCGTCAAGAGAGGATCGAACCATCGCCCCCTGACATTCAATGGATTCATCATCGCGGTATCCCCCAACATCAATACACTGGGGATGACCATTGACCGGAAACTGAAATGGAATAGCCCAAGAAATACGGTGTCTACCAGAGCAAGTCAAGTCGAGGATCACAGGACAAAGCGGTTTCTTTGAGTGTTATCGCTTCCACAAACATCCAATCCCTCAACCACCGACAAACAGTGGCAGATTATATAATATATACAAGATGCACTCTCGAAATTTACCACGGCGACTGAGGTAGCGTCTTCCAAACCCAGACCACTGCCATCTAGAAGGACAACGCTAGGATACGCGTGTATTTGTGTGATCATAATTGTAGAAATACTTTCCACAATGATAACCAGAATAGGTCAAAGATAACAATGCAGGAAACAGCCTCAAATTCCGAACTGACAGGAATACAGATTCCAGAAATCCTAATAGAGAATTAGAGCATTAAAACTTGAATGACAGATGAGCTATTGTACATACAACACCGAGGCAGCGTTTTTGCCACTCGTATTTTATAAGACGTAACCAAAATAGCGAAGACATTGCTGACTATGAACGTACAAAATACAGGGTTTGATGCAATTTTCGCAGTTGCAACCTGCAGTGTATTACTGAACACATCTCAGGATCGAGTCTGATGATGGCACAGTCAGTATGTACTGCAGCCAATCAAAGTTGTGTCTCAAATAACCGTGTCTGTGTGAGAGACAGTGCCTATTGAAACAATAGCAAATGGTTTTCCTCATGTTGAATTAGAACCATTGCAATGTGAATTGGATGAAGTTAGTGTCAGGCAGATAAAACCGAAATTGATGTAATTGTTCTGTCTGCCTGACAGAATCTGAGGAGAGAAACAGAGTTCACGTTTCATTGCCACAGAGAGCGGTGGAGGCCGGGACGTTGAGTGTCTTTAAGACAGAAGTTGATAAATTCTTGATTTCTCGAGGAATTAAGGGCTATGGAGAGAGAGCGGGTAAATGGAGTTGAAATCAGCCACGATTGAATGGTGGAGTGGACTCGATGAGCCGAATGGCCTTACTTCCGCTCCTATGTCTTATGGTCTTATGTCACTGACAGAACATAATAATAACCGTTTATTGTCACAAGTAGGCTTCATTGAAGTTACTGTGAAAAACCCCTAGTCGTCACATACTGGCGCCTGTTCGGGGAGGCCAGTACGGGAACTGAACCCGCGCCGTTAGTTAGCCCACTGTGCTAACCCAGCCCTTACATCAGTACCAGGTTAATCCACCTGAAACTAACTTATCTGAAAATGCGACCCACCAGAGCAGCACATTTGGTTGCGTTTCTGTTTCTGAGCTGTTTGACCTGGGTTCAAATACCAGGTTGACCATGGTGGGAGTGTTCGTGCAACAGAAACAGGTAATTAACCAGCCTCCAAAATCCTTTAACCTCTGCGCACCGTCCTGTGAGAGTGGAAATAATGTTAATGTACGGTAAACAAAGGGATTTCCCATCCGCTTTCTGACCCGTTGAGTCTTTCCAGCAGTTTATGTGTTATTTTTGATTTCTAGTGTATCTAGTCAGAGATCATAGAATTTACAGTGCAGAAGGAAGCCATTCGGCCCATTGAGTCTGCACCGGCTCCTGGAAAGATCACCCAGTTAAGTCCAATCCTCCACCCTATCCCTGTAATGCAGTAACCCCACCTAAACGTTTTGGACACTAAGGGCAATTTAGCATGGCCAATCCACCTAATCTGCACATCTTTGGACTGTGGGAGGAAACCGGAGCACTCGGAGGAAACCCACGCACACTCGGGGAGAACGTGCAGACTCCACACAGACAGAGACACAAGCCGGGAATCGAATCTGTGCGAACCACTGTGCTACCGTGCTGCCCTGTGTGATAATTTTGTAATGCTGCAAGCATCGTCGACAACCTCGACTGCATAATACCGGGCAATTCTCCCGCTGATTCTTTACATTGAAATCTTTATGTTTCCTTTATCGATTATTTTCAAAACCTCAGATGGAGGAGGTGACGACACAGCACCCTGGCCCATCTCTTCATTTAGTAAAGGACCGTTTCCTGGGAAATCATTCCTGCTTTGACGTTTGCGCCTCCTTCTGAAAAAAAAAAGACCACTTTCCCTCGATTTGCGAAGTGATTTACAATTGCCGGTTCACGGGGCAGAGTTGAGTCAGGGATAATAATAATCACAGACACGGGCTCTAGTGTATCACTAACAGAGACTGCCGGGCCCGGGGTCAGACTGGGGTCTGGTATAATAATAATCACAGAGACCGGCTCCAGTGTATCAACAACAGGGACTGCCGGGCCCGGTATCAGACTGGGGTCTGGTATAATAATAATCACAGAGACCGGCTCCAGTGTATCAATAACAGAGACTGCCGGGCCCGGGGTCAGACTGGAGTCTGGTATAATAATAATCAAAGAGACCGGCTCCAGTGTATCAATAACAGAGACTGCCGGGCCCGGGGCCAGACTGGGGTCTGGTATAATAATAATCACAGAGACCGGCTCCAGTGTATCAATAACAGAGACTGCCGGGCCCGGGGTCAGACTGGAGTCTGGTATAATAATAATCACAGAGACCGGCTCCAGTGTATCAATAACAGAGACTGCCGGGCCCGGGGCCAGACTGGGGTCTGGTATAATAATAATCACAGAGACCGGCTCCAGTGTATCAATAACAGAGACTGCCGGGCTCGGGGTCAGACTGGGGTCTGGTATAATAATAATCACAGAGACCAGCTCCAGTGTATCAATAACAGAGACTGCCGGGCCCGGGGTCAGACTGGGGTCAGGTATAATAATAATCACAGAGACCGGCTCCAGTGTATCAATAACAGAGACTGCCGGGCCCGGGGTCAGACTGGGGTCAGGTATAATAATAATCACAGAGACCGGCTCCAGTGTATCAATAACAGAGACTGCCGGGCCCGGGGTCAGACTGGGGTCAGGTATAATAATAATCACAGAGACCGGCTCCAGTGTATCAATAACAGAGACTGCCGGGCCTGGGCTCAGACTGGGGTCAGGTATAATAATAATCACAGTGACCGGCTCCAGTGTATCAATAACAGAGACTGCCGGGCCCGGGGTCAGACTGGGGTCAGGTATAATAATAATCACAGAGACCGGCTCCAGTGTATCAATAACAGAGACTGACGGGCCCGGGGTCAGACTGGGGTCAGGTATAATAATAATCACAGAGACCGGCTCCAGTGTATCAACAACAGGTACTGCCGGGCCCGGTATCAGACTGCGGTCTGGTATAATAATAATCACAGAGACCGGCTCCAGTGTATCAATAACAGAGACTGCCGGGCCCGGGGTCAGACTGGGGTCAGGTATAATAATAATCACAGTGACCGGCTCCAGTGTATCAATATCAGAGACTGCCGGGCTCGGGGTCAGACTGGGGTCTGGTATAATAATAATCACAGTGACCGGCTCCAGTGTATCAATAACAGAGACTGCCGGGCCCGGGGTCAGACTGGGGTCTGGTATAATAATAATCACAGAGACCGGCTCCAGTGTATCAATAATGAGACTGCCGGGCTCGGGGTCAGACAGGGGTCTGGTATAATAATAATCACAGAGACCGGCTCCAGTGTATCAATAACAGAAACTGCCGGGCCCGGGGTCAGACTGGGGTCAGGTATAATAATAATCACAGAGACCGGCTCCAGTGTATCAATAACAGAGACTGCCGGGCCCGGGGTCAGACTGGGGTCTGGTATAATAATAATCACATTGACCGGCTCCAGTGTATCAATAACAGAGACTGCCGGGCCCGGGGTCAGACTGGGGTCTGGTATAATAATAATCACAGAGACCGGCTCCAGTGTATCAATAACAGAGACTGTCGGGCTCGGGGTCAGACAGGGGTCTGGTATAATAATAATCACAGAGACCGGCTCCAGTGTATCAATAATGAGACTGCCGGGCCCGGGGCCAGACTGGGGTCTGGTATAATAATAATCACAGAGACCGGCTCCAGTGTATCAATAACAAAGGCTGCCGGGCCCGGGGTCAGACTGGGGTCTGGTATAATAATCATCACAGAGACCGGCTCCAGTGTATCAATAACAAAGGCTGCCGGGACCGGGGTCAGACTGGGGTCAGGTATAATAATAATAATCACAGAGACCGGCTCCAGTGTATCAATAACAGAGACTGCCGGGCCCGGGGTCAGACTGGGGTCTGGTATAATAATAATCACAGAGACCGGCACCAGTGCATCAATAACAGAGACTGCCGGGCCCGGGGTCAGACTGAGGTCTGGTATAATAATAATCACAGAGACCGGCTCCAGTGCATCAATAACAGAGACTACCGGGCCCGGGGTCAGACTGGGGTCTGGTATAATAATAATCACAGAGACCGGCTCCAGTGCATCAATAACAGAGACTACCGGGCCCGGGGTAAGACTGGGGTCTGGTATAATAATAATCACAGAGACCGGCTCCAGTGTATCAATAACAGAGACTGCCGGGCCCGGGGTCAGACTGGGGTCTGGTGTAATAATAATCACAGAGACCGGCTCCAGTGTATCAATAACAGAGACTGCCGGGCCCGGGGTCAGACTGGGGTCTGGTATAATAATCATCACAGAGACCGGCTCCAGTGTATCAATAACAAAGGCTGCCGGGCCCCGGGTCAGACTGGGGTCAGGTATAATAATAATAATCACAGAGACCGGCTCCAGTGTATCAATAACAGAGACTGCCGGGCCCGGTATCAAACTGGAGTCTGGTGTAATAATCATCACAGAGACCGGCTCCAGTGTATCAATAACAGAGACTGCCGGGCCCCGGGTCAGACTGGGGTCAGGTATAATAATAATCACAGAGACCGGCTCCAGTGTATCAATAACAGAGACTGCCGGGCCCGGGGTCAGACTGGGGTCTCGTATAATAATAATCACAGAGACCAGCAACAGTGTATCAATAACAGAGACTGCCGGGCCCGGGGTCAGACTGGGGTCAGGTATAATAATAATCACAGAGACCGGCTCCAGTGTATCAATAACAGAGACTGCCGGGCCCGGGATCAGACTGGGGTCAGGTATAATAATAATCACAGTGACCGGCTCCAGTGTATCAATAACAGAGACTGCCGGGCCCGGGGTCAGACTGGGGTCAGGTATAATAATAATCACAGAGACCGGCTCCACTGTATCAATAACAGAGACTGCCGGGCCCCGGGTCAGACTGGGGTCTGGTATAATAATCATCACAGAGACCGGCTCCAGTGTATCAATAACAAAGGCTGCCGGGCCCCGGGTCAGACTGGGGTCAGGTATAATAATAATAATCACAGAGACCGGCTCCAGTGTATCAATAACAGAGACTGCCGGGCCCGGGGTCAGACTGGGGTCAGGTATAATAATAATCATAGAGACCGGCTCCAGTGTATCAATAACAGAGACTGCCGGGCCCGGGGTCAGACTGGGGTCTGGTATAATAATAATCACAGAGACCGGCTCCAGTGTATCAATAACAGAGACTGCCGGGCCCGGGGTCAGACTGGGGTCTGGTATAATAATAATCACAGAGACCGGCTCCAGTGTATCAATAACAGAGACTGCCGGGCCCGGGGTCAGACTGGGGTCTGGTATAATAATAATCACAGAGACCGGCTCCAGTGTATCAATAACAGAGACTGCCGGGCCCGGGGTCAGACTGGGGTCTGGTATAATAATAATCACAGAGACCGGCTCCAGTGTATCAATAACAGAGAATGCCGGGCCCGGGGTCAGACTGGGGTCAGGTATAATAATAAACAAAGAGACCGGCTCCAGTGTATCAATAACAGAGACTGCCGGGCTCGGGGTCAGACTGGGGTCTGGTATAATAATAATCACAGAGACCGGCTCCAGTGTATCAATAACAGAGACTGCCGGGCCCGGGGTCAGACTGGGGTCAGGTATAATAATAATCACAGAGACCGGCTCCAGTGTATCAATAACAGAGACTGCCGGGCCTGGGGTCAGACTGGGGTCAGGTATAATAATAATCACAGTGACCGGCTCCAGTGTATCAATAACAGAGACTGCCGGGCCCGGGGTCAGACTGGGGTCAGGTATAATAATAATCACAGTGACCGGCTCCAGTGTATCAATAACAGATACTGCCGGGCCCGGGGTCAGACTGGGGTCTGGTATACTAATAATCACAGAGACCGGCTCCAGTGTATCAATAACAGAGACTGCCGGGCCCGGGGTCAGACTGGGGTCTGGTATAATAATAATCACAGAGACCCCGCTCCAGTGTATCAATAACAGAGACTGCCGGGCCCGGGGTCAGACTGGGGTCAGGTATAATAATAATCACAGAGACCGGCTCCAGTGTATCAATAACAGAGACTACCGGGCCCGGGGTCAGACTGGGGTCTGGTATAATAATAACCACAGAGACCGGCTCCAGTGTATCAATAACAGAGACTGCCGGGCCCGGGGTCAGACTGGGGTCAGGTATAATAATAATCACAGAGACCGGCTCCAGTGTATCAATAACAGAGACTACCGGGCCCGGGGTCAGACTGGGGTCTGGTATAATAATAATCACAGAGACCGGCTCCAGTGCATCAATAACAGAGACTGCGGGGCCCGGGGTCAGACTGGGGTCTGGTATAATAATAAACACAGAGGCCGGCTCCAGTGTATCAATAATAGAGAATGCCGGGCCCGGGGTCAGACTGGGGTCTGGTATACTAATAATCACAGAGACCGGATCCAGTGTATCAATAACAGAGACTGCCGCGCTCGGGGTCAGACTGGGGTCTGGTATAATAATAATCACAGAGACCGGCTCCAGTGTATCAATAACAGAGACTGCCGGGCCCGGGGTCAGACTGGGGTCTGGAATAATAATAATCACAGAGACCGGCTCCAGTGTATCAATAACAGAGACTGCCGGGCCCGGGGTCAGGCTGGGGTCAGGTATAATAATAATCACAGAGACCGGCTCCAGTGTATCAATAACAGAGACTGCCGGGCCCGGGGTCAGGCTGGGGTCAGGTATAATAATAATCACAGAGACTGGCTCCAGTGTATCAATAACAGAGACTGCCGGGCGCGGGGTCAGGCTGGGGTCAGGTATAATAATAATCACAGAGACTCGCTCCAGTGTATCAATAACAGAGACTGCCGGGCCCGGGGTCAGACTGGGGTCAGGAATAATAATAATCACAGAGACCGGCTCTAGTGTATCAATAACAGAGACTGCCGGGCCCGGGGTCAGACTGGGGTCAGGTATAATAATAATCACAGAGACCGGCTCCAGTGAGTCAATATCAGATATTGCCGGGCCCGGGGTCAGACTGGGGTCAGGTATAATAATAATCACAGAGACTGGCTCCAGTGTATCAGTAACAGAAACTGCCGGGCCCGGGGTCAGACTGGGGTCTGGTATAATAATAATCACAGAGACCGGCTCCAGTGTATCAATAACAGAGACTGCCGGGCCCGGGGTCAGACTGGGGTCTGGCATAATAATAATCACAGAGACCGGCCCCAGTGTATCAATAACAGAGACTGCCGGGCCCGGGGTCAGACTGGGGTCAGGTATAATAATAATCACAGAGACCGGCTCCAGTGTATCAATAACAGAGACTGCCGCGCCCGGGGTCAGACTGGGGTCTGGTATAATAATAATCACAGAGACCGGCTCCAGTGTATCAATAACAGAGACTGCCGGGCTCGGGGTCAGACTGGGGTCTGGTATAATAATGATCACAGAGACCGGCTCCAGTGTATCAATAACAGAGACTGCCGGGCCCGGGGTCAGACTGGGGTCAGGTATAATAATAATCACAGAGACCGGCTCCAGTGTATCAATAACAGAGACTGCCGGGCCCGGGGTCAGACTGGGGTCAGGTATAATAATAATCACAGAGACCGGCTCCAGTGTATCAATAACAGAGACTGCCGGGCCCGGGGTCAGACTGGGGTCAGGTATAATAATAATCACAGAGACCGGCTCCTGTGAGTCAATAACAGATATTGCCGGGCCCGGGGTCAGACTGGGGTCTGGTATAATAATAATCACAGTGACCGGCTCCAGTGTATCAATAACAGAGACTGCAGGGACCGGGGCCAGACTGGGGTCTGGTATAATAATAATCACAGAGACCTTCTCCAGTGTATCAATAACAGAGACTGCCGGGCCCGGGGTCAGACTGGGGTCAGGTATAATAATAATCACAGAGACCGGCTCCAGTGTATCAATAACAGAGACTGTCGGACACGGGGTCAGACTGGGGTCTGGTATAATAATAATCACAGAGGCCGGCTCCAGTGTATCAATAACAGAGACTGCCGGGCCCGGGGTCAGACTGTGGTCAGGTATAATAATAATCACAGAGACCGGCTCCAGTGTATCAATAACAGAGACTGCCGGGCCCGGGGTCAGACTGGGGTCTGGTATAATAATAATCACAGAGACCGGCTACAGTGTATCAATAACAGAGACTGGCGGGCCCGGGGTCAGATTGGGGTCTGGTATAATAAGAATCACAGAGACCGGCTCCAGTGTATCAATAACAGAGATTGCCGGGCCCGGGGTCAGACTGGGGTCAGGTATAATAATAATCACAGAGACCGGCTCCAGTGTATCAATAACAGAGACTGCCGGGCCCGGGGTCAGACTGGGGTCTGGTATAATAATAATCACAGAGACCGGCTCCAGTGTATCAATAACAGAGACTGCCGGGCCTGGGGTCAGACTGGGGTCTGGTATAATAATAATCACAGAGACCGGCTCCAGTGTATCAATAACAGAGACTGCCGGGCCCGGGCTCAGGCTGGGGTCTGGTATAATAATAATCACAGAGACCGGCTCCAGTGTATCAATAACAGAAACTGCCGGGCCCGGGGTCAGACTGGGGTCTGGTATAATAATAATCACAGTGACCGGCTCCAGTGTATCAATAACAGAGACTGCCGGGCCCGGGGTCAGACTGGGGTCAGGTATAATAATAATCACAGAGACCGGCTCCAGTGTATCAATAACAGAGACTGACGGGCTCGGGGTCAGACTGGGGTCTGGTATAATAATAATCACAGAGGCCGGCTCCAGTGTATCAATAACAGAGTCTGCCGGGCCCGGGGTCAGACTGGGGTCAGGTATAATAATAATCACAGAGACCGGCTCCAGTGTATCAATAACAGAGACTGCCGGGCCCGGGGTCAGACTGGGGTCAGGTATAATAATAATCACAGAGACCGGCTCCAGTGCATCAATAACAGAGACTGCCGGGCCCGGGGTCAGACTGGGGTCTGGTATAATAATAATCACAGAGACTGGTTCCAGTGTATCAATAACAGAGACTGCCGGGCCCGGGGTCAGACTGGGGTCTGGTATAATAATAATCACAGAGACCAGCTCCAGTGTATCAATAACAGAGACTGCCGGGCCCGGGGTCAGACTGGGGTCAGGTATAATAATAATCACAGAGACCGGCTCCAGTGTATCAATAACAGAGACTGCCGGGCCCGGGGTCAGACTGGGGTCTGGTATAATAATAATCACAGAGACTGGTTCCAGTGTATCAATAACAGAGACTGCCGGGCCCGGGCTCAGACTGGGGTCAGGTATAATAATAATCACAGAGACCGGCTCCAGTGCATCAATAACAGAGACTGCCGGGCCCGGGGTCAGACTGGGGTCAGGTATAATAATAATCACAGAGACCGGCTAGAGTGTATCAATAACAGAGACTGCCGGGCCCGGGGCCAGACTGGGGTCTGGTATGATAATAACCACAGAGACCGGCCCCAGTGTATCAATAACAGAGACTGCCGGGCCCGGGGTCAGACTGGGGTCAGGTATAATAATAATCACAGAGACCGGCTCCAGTGTATCAATAACAGAGACTGCCGGGCCCGGGGTCAGACTGGGGTCTGGTATAATAATAATCACGGAGACCGGCTCCAGTGTATCAATAACAGAGACTGCCGGGCCCGGGGTCAGACTGGGGTCAGGTATAATAATAATCACAGTGACAGTCTCCAGTGTATCAATAACAGAGACTGCCGGGCCCGGGGCCAGACTGGGGTCTGGTATAATAATAACCACAGAGACCGGCCCCAGTGTATCAAAAACAGATACTGCCGGGCCCGGGGTCAGACTGGGGTCTGGTATAATAATAATCACAGAGACCGGCTCCAGTGTATCAATAACAGAGACTGCCGGGCCCGGGTTCAGACTGGGGTCTGGTATAATAATAATCACATAGACCGGCTCCAGTGTATCAATAACAGAGACTGCCAGTCCCGGGGTCAGACTAGGGTCTGGTATAATAATAATGACAGAGACCGGCTCCAGTGTATCAATAACAGAGACTGCCAGTCCCGGGGTCAGACTAGGGTCTGGTATAATAATAATGACAGAGAGCGGCTCCAGTGTATCAATAACAGAGACTGCCGGGCCCGGGGTCAGACTGGGGTCTGGTATAATAATCATCACAGAGACCGGCTCCAGTGTATCAATAACAGAGACTGCCGGGCCCGGGGTCAGACTGGGGTCTGGTATAATAATAATCACAGAGACCGGCTCCAGTGCGTCAATAACAGAGACTGCCGGTCCCGGGGTCAGACTGGGGTCTGGTATAATAATAATCACAGAGACCGGCTCCAGTGTATCAATAACAGAGACTGCCGGACCCGGGGTCAGACTGGGGTCAGGTATAATAATAATCACAGAGACCGGCTCCAGTGCGTCAGTAACAGAGACTGCCGGTCCCGGGGTCAGACTGGGGTCTGGTATAATAATAATCACAGAGACCGGCTCCAGTGCGTCAATAACAGAGACTGCCGGTCCCGGGGTCAGACTGGGGTCTGGTATAATAATAATCACAGAGACCGGCTCCAGTGTATCAATAACAGAGACTGCCGGGCCCGGGGTCAGACTGGGGTCTGGTATAATAATAATCACAGAGACCGGCTCCAGTGCGTCAATAACAGAGACTGCCGGTCCCGGGGTCAGACTGGGGTCTGGTATAATAATAATCACAGAGACCGGCTCCAGTGTATCAATAACAGAGACTGCCGGGCCCGGGGTCAGACTGGGGTCTGGTATAATAATAATCACTGAGACCGGCTCCAGTGTATCAATAACAAAGGCTGCCGGGCCCGGGGTCAGACTGGGGTCTGGTATAATAATAATCACAGAGACCGGATCCAGTGTATCAATAACAGAGACTGCCGGGCTCGGGGTCAGACTGGGGTCTGGTATAATAATAATCACAGAGACTGGCTCCAGTGTATCAATAACAGAGACTGCCGGGCCCGGTATCAGACTGGGGTCTGGTATAATAATAATCACAGAGACCGGCTCCAGTGTATCAATAACAGAGATGCCGGGCCCGGGGTCAGACTGGGGTCTGGTATAATAATAATCACAGAGACTGGCTCCAGTGTATCAATAACAGAGAATGCCGGGCTCGGGGTCAGACAGGGGTCTGGTATAATAATAATCACAGAGACCGGCTCCAGTGTATCAATAACAGAGACTGCCGGGCCCGGTATCAAACTGGAGTCTGGTGTAATAATAATAACAGAGCCCGGCTCCAGTGTATCAATAACAGAGACTGCCGGGCCCGGGGTCAGACTGGGGTCAGGTATAATAATAATCATAGAGACCGGCTCCAGTGCATCAATAACAGAGACTGCCGGGCCCGGGGTCAGACTGGGGTCAGGTATAATAATAATCACAGAGACCGGCTCCAGTGTATCAATAACAGAGACTGCCGGGCCTGGGGTCAGACTGGGGTCAGGTATAATAATAATCACAGTGACCGGCTCCAGTGTATCAATAACAGAGACTGCCGGGCCCGGGGTCAGACTGGGGTCTGGTATACTAATAATCACAGAGACCGGCTCCAGTGTATCAATAACAGAGACTGCCGCGCCCGGGGTCAGACTGGGGTCTGGTATAATAATAATCACAGTGACCGGCTCCAGTGTATCAATAACAGAGACTGCCGGGCCCGGGGTCAGACTGGGGTCAGGTATAATAATAATCACAGAGACCGGCTCCACTGTATCAATAACAGAGACTGCCGGGCCCCGGGTCAGACTGGGGTCTGGTATAATAATAATCACAGAGACTGGCTCCAGTGTATCAATAACAGAGACTGGGGGCCCGGGGTCAGACTGGGGTCAGGTATAATAATAATCACAGAGACCGGCTCCAGTGTATCACTAACAGAGACTGCCGGGCCCGGTATCAGACTGGGGTCTGGTATAATAATAATCACAGAGACCGGCTCCAGTGTATCAATAACAGAGATGCCGGGCCCGGGGTCAGACTGGGGTCTGGTATAATAATAATCACAGAGACTGGCTCCAGTGTATCAATAACAGAGAATGCCGGGCTCGGGGTCAGACAGGGGTCTGGTATAATAATAATCACAGAGACCGGCTCCAGTGTATCAATAACAGAGACTGCCGGGCCCGGTATCAAACTGGAGTCTGGTGTAATAATAATAACAGAGCCCGGCTCCAGTGTATCAATAACAGAGACTGCCGGGCCCGGGGTCAGACTGGGGTCAGGTATAATAATAATCATAGAGACCGGCTCCAGTGCATCAATAACAGAGACTGCCGGGCCCGGGGTCAGACTGGGGTCAGGTATAATAATAATCACAGAGACCGGCTCCAGTGTATCAATAACAGAGACTGCCGGGCCTGGGGTCAGACTGGGGTCAGGTATAATAATAATCACAGTGACCGGCTCCAGTGTATCAATAACAGAGACTGCCGGGCCCGGGGTCAGACTGGGGTCTGGTATACTAATAATCACAGAGACCGGCTCCAGTGTATCAATAACAGAGACTGCCGCGCCCGGGGTCAGACTGGGGTCTGGTATAATAATAATCACAGATACCGGCTCCAGTGTATCAATAACAGAGACTGCCGGGCCCGGGGTCAGACTGGGGTCTGGTATAATAATAATCACAGAGACCGGCTCCAGTGTATCAATAACAGAGACTGCCGGGCCCGGGGTCAGACTGGGGTCTGGTATAATAATAATCACAGAGACCGGCTCCAGTGTATCAATAACAGAGACTACCGGGCCCGGGGTCAGACTGGGGTCTGGTATAATAATAATCACAGAGACCGGCTCCAGTGTATCAATAACAGAGAATGCCGGGCCCGGGGTCAGACTGGGGTCTGGTATACTAATAATCACAGAGACCGGATCCAGTGTATCAATAACAGAGACTGCCGCGCTCGGGGTCAGACTGGGGTCTGGTATAATAATAATCACAGAGACCGGCTCCAGTGTATCAATAACAGAGACTGCCGAGCCCGGGGTCAGACTGGGGTCTGGAATAATAATAATCACAGAGACCGGCTCCAGTGTATCAATAACAGAGACTGCCGGGCCCGGGGTCAGACTGGGGTCTGGTATAATAATAATCACAGAGACCGGCTCCAGTGTATCAGTAACAGAGACTGCCGGGCCCGGGGTCAGACTGGGGTCAGGTATAATAATAATCACAGAGACCGGCTCCAGTGTATCAATAACAGAGACTGCCGGGCCCGGGGTCAGACTGGGGTCTGGTATAATAATAATCACAGAGACCGGCTCCAGTGTATCAATAACAGAGACTGCCGGGCCCGGGGTCAGACTGGGGTCAGGTATAATAATAATCACAGTGACCGGCTCCAGTGTATCAATAACAGAGACTGCCGGGCCCGGGGTCAGACTGGGGTCTGGTATAATAATAATCACAGAGACCGGCTCCAGTGTATCAATAACAGAGTCTGCCGGGCCCGGGGTCAGACTGGGGTCAGGTATAATAATAATCACAGAGACCGGCTCCAGTGTATCAATAACAGAGACTGCCGGGCCCGGGGTCAGACTGGGGTCTGGTATAATAATAATCACAGAGACCGGCTCCAGTGTATCAATAACAGAGACTGGGGGCCCGGGGTCAGACTGGGGTCAGGTATAATAATAATCACAGTGACCGGCTCCAGTGTATCAATAACAGAGTCTGCCGGGCCCGGGGTCAGACTGGGGTCTGGTATAATAATAATCACAGAGACCGGCTCCAGTGTATCAATAACAGAGACTGCCGGGCCCGGGGTCAGACTGGGGTCTGGTATAATAATAATCACAGAGACCGGCTCCAGATTATCAATAACAGAGACTGCCGGGCCCGGGGTCAGACTGGGGTCAGGTATAATAATAATCACAGAGACCGGCTCCAGTGTATCAATAACAGAGACTGCCGGGCCCGGGGTCAGACTGGGGTCAGGTATAATAATAATCACAGTGACCGGCTCCAGTGTATCAATAACAGAGACTGCCGGGCCCGGGGTCAGACTGGGGTCTGGTATAATAATAATGACAGAGACCGGCTCCAGTGTATCAATAACAGAGACTGCCGGGCCCGGGGTCAGACTGGGGTCAGGTATAATAATAATCACAGAGACCGGCTCCAGTGTATCAATAACAGAGACTGTCGGGCCCGGGGTCAGACTGGGGTCAGGTATAATAATAATCACAGAGACCGGCTCCAGTGTATCAATAACAGAGACTGCCGGGCCCGGGGTCAGACTGGGGTCAGGTATAATAATAATCACAGAGACCGGCTCCAGTGTATCAATAACAGAGACTGCCGGGCCCGGAGTCAGACTGGGGTCAGGTATAATAATAATCACAGAGACCGGCTCCAGTGTATCAATAACAGAGACTGCCGGGCCCGGGGTCAGACTGGGGTCTGGTATAATAATAATCACAGAGACCGGCTCCAGTGTATCAATAACAGAGACTGCCGGGCCCGGAGTCAGACTGGGGTCAGGTATAATAATAATCACAGAGACCGGCTCCAGTGTATCAATAACAGAGACTGCCGGGCCCGGGGTCAGACTGGGGTCTGGTATACTAATAATCACAGAGACCGGCTCCAGTGTATCAATAACAGAGACTGCCGGGCCCGGGGTCAGACTGGGGTCTGGTATAATAATAATCACAGAGACCGGCTCCAGTGTATCAATAACAGAGACTGCCGGGCCCGGGGTCAGACTGGGGTCAGGTATAATAATAATCACAGAGACCGGCTCCAGTGTATCAATAACAGAGACTGCCGGGCCCGGGGTTAGACTGGGGTCTGGTATAATAATAATCACAGAGCCTGGCTCCAGTGTATCAATAACAGAGACTGCCGAGCCCGGGGTCAGACTGGGGTCTGGTATAATAATAATCACAGAGACCGGTTCCAGTGGATCAACTGCCGTCAGCTGGCAATATACATCATGGGAGGCAGGGAACTTAGTTGTATTCGCAAGTGAAACTGTGACACAGGTATGATGCCTCGGGCCTTGGCCCAATCTTCTTTTCATTAAAAAGGGATTGCAACCATCTCTGAGTGAGGAGCGTGTGACTGACTCCACCTGGGATCTTTTATACCCAATGGGAGGACGATCATTGCCGACTGGAGAGACTTCTGATATCTGAGGTGACAATGATGTATCTTTCAGGGGAACTGAAAACATCTGTTTCTTCTCATTCTTACCAACACTTCTCCATTTACACAGACACAGAGAAGCCGCATCCGCCAGGTTATGGAAACTAAATCATCAAAACCCAATCGCATGAAGAATTCGTGCCACAAATGCTAAAGATAATTGTACTTTTTCTGAGCAAGTTCGATCCAGTGTTTCTTTGTTCAAAGTAACGAATTTCTCAAAGAATCGCTATAGTGCAGAAGATGGCCTGGGTCCATTCGCCGATCTTGTCCTGTATCCCTGCCCAACCTTTGGACACTAAGGGCAATTTATCATGGCCAATCCACCTAACCTGCATATCTTTGGACTGTGGGTGGAAACCGGAGCACCCGGAGGAAACCCACGCAGACACGGGGAGAAAGTGCAACCTCGACACACACAGCCCCGCGAGGTCAGAATCGTCTGTCCCCTGGCGCTGTGAGGCAGCAGTGCCAAACACCGTGCCGCTGAAAGTTTCCTGACAATTATCTACACACGCCCAGGTTCTGCCAAATGACCGGATTGGCACAAGAGCAAAGCTATATAATGATTGCATTTAATTCGATGTCAATGAAGGACAGAGGTCGAAACAGAAGAGGTACTGGGACAATGATTAGAAATGAGCCATCCGACTGGCTCCATTGCCTATAATTCTGCATATCTTAACGCCTTAAAATATTTATCGTTCATTTTACAACGATACTATTAAATCTGATTCTATCATTCTTTCCAGCTGTGTTTTCCAGTTCATAACAACTCGCTGTGTAAAAACAATCCTCCTGTTCAATACAATAAACTGCGTCCTCTGGTTACAGAGCCTCCTGCCAGTTGTAATAGTCTCTCTTTAATTACTCTGTTCAAATCTTCATGGTTTTAGCAGTTTGGTTAAATAGACAACACAGAGAGATGGAGAGAGATACAGGGAGAGAGAGGCAGAGTAAAAGTGAGCAAACAAACATGAAGAGGAGAAAGAGAGACGGTGGGTTGAAAGAAAAAAGCTGAGAAACAGTAAAACCGAATTACACAGAGAGAGGGAGGATGACAAAATATTGAAAGGTAGCAAGATATCATTTCCTGGATTCAGAGAACCGAGTGACCATCCAATTATGCCCTGGAGTGGAAGGTCTAAACAGATCACACCAGGCTCATTTGTAAATGTCACCACAATGTGATCTGTGTGGCTCTGCCCTGACTCTGTGGGCAGATATAGAACCGCATTAGCAGATGTTCTCACCAGATTGTGGTCCCTGGATTTATTTCCTACTCAGAAGCGAGATGTGCGGGTTGGAACCGGCAGCAGAGAAACAGGAAGTTGTGTTACCTGAGAATGAAACAGCAGGCGTCAGTTTCATGTTATCACCGTGAACAGTCTTCCTGCCTGTGGGGGTGAACTCACTCTGACAGCATCAAGAACAACCACACAGATTGCTGCCGGTCTCAGCATTACATTCACCTCCATACCCATTCCCTTTAAAAGGTTAGAGTACTTGTGCAAAAGCACACTTACCGAAGGGGAGATGGATAGAGGGTTGTCACTTGGGGAGAAGAAGGGGAATTAAAACAACAATTTCGCTACCAGAGGTTATACTAAAGTAGAAAGTTTGAAGTACGTTGATGTCTCTGTGAGTGAGAGACTGAGAGAGAGAGACAGACAAAGAGAGAGATAGAGAGCGGTAGAAAGGGAGAGAGAGATTAATCTTTAAAGACATAAAGTGCCTTCAACAAAAAAAGATTTAAACGTTAGGTGCCAGAACCGGCTGCTGTGTGCCTGTGTATGGGAGTTAAGTCTGAGAGAGAGAAGCGGGATCAACAGAGAAAGCGAGGTGTGCTGATATGTAAGTAATTTGAAACATATATTTGCCTTTGCAAGGGAATGAACAGCTTGGTATTACTGTCACAATAACTCAAGAACAGTAAATATTGACTGTAGCATAGGATCTGGAAGGTAATCGCAACACAATGTCGTCATGTGCTGAAAAATAATTGCAATTATTTGTACCACCATTTTGCAAAAAATGAAAAATGATGTGTTCCAGACCAACGGACCACCATAGACATACAGACCCACACACAGTTACACACACACTTTCAGACTCTGTCTCTCTCAATCATTGGCCACAGGAAAAGCAAACGGAATCCCTTCAGCAAAAAGGGTGAAAGACAATTGGCACCATTAAAAAAAACAGTGAGTAATTGTCACAGATAAACACAAGTATGAATTAGTTAAATCTACCACAATGGAGTTTGTGACTGTGCTGTGTGATGTGAAATTCAATATGGCTCCTTTATTCCTCTTCTTCTCTCTGTTGATGAAGTGAATGTCACATGACTCACTCCAAACTTTCAGCAAAATATTACACACATATCACCGGAGCAATCGCACCAACACCATAGGGCAGCACGGTAGCACACGTGGCTAGAACTGTGGCTTCACACTGCCAGGGCTCAAGGTTCGATTCCCCACTGGGTCACTGTCTATGCCGTGTCTGCGTGGGTTCCCTCCGGATGCTCCGGTTTCCTCCCACAGTCCAAAGACGTGCGGGTTAGGTGGATTGGCCATGCTAAATTGCCCTTCGTGTCCGAAAAAAAGGTTAGGAGACGTTATTGGGTTATGGGGGTAGAGTGAAAGTGAGGGCTTAAGTGGGTCAGTGCAGATTCGATGGGCTGAATAGCCTCCTTCTGCACTGTATGTTTTATGTAAATAGTTATTCATTATGCTTTTGTAAGTGAATTAAATCTGAAAGAGAAAAGGGAGCTTAATTAATCTACGTGTAGTCTGAAGCAAAGAGATGAGAACAGATCGGCAGTAATTTGAAAGTTGTATTTGCTTTTGCAAGGAACGTCCACAACCCCTAATAGTTATTGACACGATGAAATGTATTCTTAAAAACAGAAGTGAGTGCCCCTTTTCACGCCCCCAAGGCAGTGGCGCAGTGGTAGTGTCGCCGGACTAATAACCCAGAGACACAGAGTCAAGCTCTGGGGACCTGGGCTCCCACCACGGCAGGTGGTGACAGTTAAATCAAGAAAAATCTGGAATTAAAAGCTGACCACGAAACCATTATCGATGGGAGTAAAAACGCATCTAGTTTATTGATATCCTTTAAGGAAGGACATCTGTCGCGTTTAACGATTCTGGCTATAGCTATATGGCTTCAACTATGTTGTCGCTGGACGAGTAATTCAGAGACCCAGAGTCAAATTGGCAGGTGGTGAAACTTGAATCCAGAAAATTCAGTAATTTAATATCTAATGCTGACAATCAAACCATTGTCGATTGTAGTAAAAACCCATCTGGTTCACTGATGTCCTTTAGGGAAGGAAACCTGTTGCCCTTAACTAGGCTGTCCTTCATATGACTCCACATCCACAGCAATGTGGTTGACTCTTAAATGCCCCCCGGGATGGGCAGTTGCTGCCGGCCCAACCACCGACTCACACATCGCATGAACGAATAAAACATATTTAGAGTTTGGAAAATGAAAATCCACCCATCTTTTTCTTTCTTTCTTTCTTTCATTCTTTCTTTCTTTCTTTCTTTCTTTCTTGCTTTCGTTTCATCCTTCCTTCTTTCTGTCCATCTACCTTTCTGTCTTGCTTGCTTTCTTTTTATCCATCTATCTATCTATCTATCTAGAGGACGTCCGGTTGCGGCTATGCGGAGCTAAGTCGCACATTCGGCAGCTCCCGCAAAAACGGACTTTTGGGCTCTTTTCAGGGCCCCCAACGGTACTTTTTTTACTTTTCCCGGCGTGGGAAGGAGTTAATAATAGTTCCCCGTCAGTATATGGCTCCTACTAGGAGCGGGGCAACAATAAAGGTGGTGGTGGACCCGAAGAAGGGAGGGAAGAAGGACAAAATGGCAGCGGGCGGAGACCAGGCAGCGTGGATGCAGTGGGTGCAGGAGCAGCAGGAGGGTATCCAGCGCTGCTCAGAGAGATTAAAGCGGACCTGCTAGAGCCGATAAAGGCTTCTATTGATAAGCTGCTGGAGAGACAGACGGCCAGGGGGTGGCGATCCGCGAGGCTCGACAAAAGATCTCTGACAATGAGGACGAGATCTTAGGCCTGGCGGTAAAGGTGGAGGCGCACGAGGTGCTCCACAAGAAATGGCAGGAGCGGTTCGAGGAGATGGAGAATCGGTCGAGGCGGAAGAATCTGCGGATTCTGGGCCTCCCGGAGGGGCTGGAGGGGCCGGACGTGGGGGCCTATGTGGTCACCATGTTAAACTCGCTGATGGGAGCGGGGTCCTTTCAGGGGCCCCTGGAGCTCGAAGGGGCCCATGGAGTGCTGGCGAGCGGTGCAAGGCTAACGAGCCTCCGCGGGCGGTGCTGGTGAGGTTCCATCGGTTTGTCGATCGGGAGTGTGTGCTCAGGTGGGCCAAGAAGGAGAGGAGCAGCAGGTGGGAGAATGTGGAGGTTTGAATATACCAGGACTGGAGTGCGGAGGTGGCGAAGAGGAGGGCCGGGTACAATCGAGCGAAGGCGGTGCTGCACAGGAAGGGGGTGAAGTTTGGCATGCTGCAGCCAGCGCGACTGTGGGTTACTTACAAGGACCGGCACCATTATTTTGAGTCTCCGGAGGAGGTGTGGGCCTTTATTCAGGCCGAGAAGTTGGACACAGATTGAGGGTCGGGATGGGCGATTGGGGACTGCGGTTGATATGTTATGTTGATTCTTTTTTCGAGGGGGGGGGGGGCCTTTGCATTGCTCCGGGTTTCTTCTTTTTCTCAGTTTTTCTCTTTCGGGTCGGTGAGGGTGGTTGGGGCGGGTTGGGTACTGTTTTGCTCGGGTTGGTCGGGGGGCTCTTGGAGGGGGGTAGGTAAATGGAACAGGGGTGTTGGGCGGCGGTGAGATGGGGTGTGTCACACAATGGGAGGAGTAAAAGGAGAGGTGGGAGTGGCCGGGGTCAGCAGGAGTCAGCTGACTTGTGGAAGTGCAATGGGGGGAGTAAATCAGCTAAGATGGGTCCTAGCCGGGAGTGTGGAGCGGGGTGGGGGTGGGGGGATGGGGGGGGGGGGTGGGGGGTTGGGTGGGGGGGAATCGAGTTGCTGCTGCTATGGTCAAGGAGGAGCTGGAGCGAGTGGGTGGGGGCTCGAGACGGGGGTATGCCGCTGTGGGGAACGGGCCGGGTGTGGGGTGCGTGCGCGTGTTTGGCCGAGGAGGGGTCATGGCTATTCGGCGGGGGAGGGGGGGCGGGTAGCCCCCCGATCCGGCTGATAACTTGCAATGTAAGGGGACTGAATGGGCCGATTAAGCGGGCCCGCATGTTCGTGCACCTGAAGGGGCTCAAGGAGACTCAGCTGAAGGTGGGAGACCAGGTAAGATTGAGGAAAGGGTGGGTAGGTCAGGTGTTTCACTCGGGGCTGGATGCCAAAAATCGAGGGGTGGCGGTCTTGCTGGGAAAGAAGGTGTCATTCGAGGCGTCGAGCCTTGTGGAAGATAATGGCGGTAGCTACGTAATGGTAAGTGGTAAGTTGCAGGGAGAGAGGGTGGTACTGGTCAATGTGAGGAAGAGGCATAGCCTCCAGGCCGAATTCGACCTGGTGACCACCAGGAAGGCGGAGATGCAGTGGAGGAAGGCCCAGGGGGCGATTTACGAGTATGGGGAAAAGGCAGGCCGGATGCTGGTGCATCAGCTTCGGAAGCGGGACGCAGCTAGGGAGATAGGGGGAGTTAAGGACAGGGGAGGGAGCGTGGTGCGGAGTGGGGTCGGCATCAATGGGGTCTTCAGCGACTTTTACGAGGAATTGTACCAATCCGTGCCCCCACGAGAGGAGGGAGGGATGGGCCGCTTCCTGGACCAATTGAGGTTTCCAAAGGTGGAAGAGGGACTGGTGGTGGGATTGGGGGCCCCGATTGGCCTGGAGGAGCTGATCAAAGGGATAGGAAGCATGCAGGCGGGGAAGGCACCGGGGCCGGACGGTTTCCCGGTCGAATTCTATAAAAAATATATGGACCTGTTGGGCCCACTGTTAGCCAGGACCTTCAATGAGGCAAGGGAGCGGGGGGGGGGGGGGGGGGCTTTGCCCCCGACGATGTCCAGGCACTGATCTCCTTGATCCTGAAGCGGGACAAGGATCCCCTGCAATGTGTGTCTTACAGACCGATTTCCTTGCTAAATGTAGATGCCAAGGTGCTGGCGAACTTCTTAGCCACGAGGATTGAGGATTCTGTGCCGCAGATCATCCATGAAGACCAGACGGGGTTTGTGAAGGGGAGGCAGTTGAACGCGAATGTGCGGAGGCTTTTGAGCGTTATCACGATGCCGGCAAGGGAGGGGGAAGCGAAGATAGTGGTGGCGATGGACGCTGAGAAAGCCTTCGATAGGGTAGAGTGGGGGTAGCTGTGGGAGGTGCTGAAGAGGTTCGGGTTTGGGGAGGGGTTTGTCAGCTGGGTTAGGCTGTTGTATGAGGTCCCGCTGGCGAGTGTGGCCATGAACACGAGGAGGTCTGAGTACTTTCGGTTGCACCGAGGGACGAGACAGGGGTCCCCCCTGTCCCCCCTGCTCTTTGCACTGGCGATTGAACCCCTGGCTATGGCACTGAGAGAGTTGAGGAACTGGAGGGGGTTGGTGCGGGGTGGGGAGGAGCATAGGGTGTCGCTTTATGCGGACGACCTGCTGCTGTATGTGGCGGACCCGGTGGGAGGAATGCCGGAGCTGATGAGGATTCTTAGGGAATTCGGGGACTTTTCGGGGTACAAGCTCAACATGGGGAAGAGCGAGCTGTTCGTAGTTCATCCAGGGGACAGGAGAGGGGGATTGGCGAACTCCCACTAAAAAGGGCGGAGAGGAGCTTCAGGTATTTGGGGGTCCAGGTGGCCAGGAGCTGGGGGGGGGCCTGCATAGGCTTAATTTTACAAGGCCGGTGGAGCAAATGGAGGAGGAGTTCAAGAGGTGGGATGCGCTGCCGCTGTCCCTGGCGGGTAGGGTTCAGTCAATCAAAATGACGGTGCTCCCAAGGATTTTGTTCCTGTTCCAGTGCCTCCCCGTGTTTATCCCGAAGGCTTTTTTCAGGCGGGTTAATAGGAGTATAATGGGGTTTGTGTGGGCGCGAGGGACTCCAAGGGTGAGAAGGGTGTTCCTGGAGCGGAGTAGAGATAGGGGGGGACTGGCGCTGCCCAACCTCTGTGGGTACTCCTGGGCCGCCAATGCGACGATGGTGCGCAAGTGGTTGATGGAAGGGGAGGGGGCTGCATGGAAGAGGCTGGAGACGGCGTCTTGTGGGGGTACGAGTCTGGGGGCGCTGGCAACAGCGCCGCTGCCGCTCCCTCCAAGGAGGTATACCACGAGCCCGGTGGTGGCGGCTGCCCTCAAAATCTGGGGCAGTGGAGACAGCACAGGGGGGAATTTGGGGCCTCGGCATGGACCCCAATATGGGGGAACCACCGGTTTGCCCCAGGAAGAACAGCTGGAGGGTTTTCAGGGTGGCACAGGGCAGGCATACGAAAGTTTAGGGACCTGTTTGTGGACGGGAAGTTCGCCAGCTTGGGTGAGCTGGAGGAGAAGTACGGGCTCCCCTCTGGGAACACCTTCAGGTACTTACAGGTAAGGCCGTTTGCCAGACGGCAGGTGGTGGAATTCCCATGGCTACTGCCACACACAGTCCAGCACAGGGTGCTCTCGGGGGGGGGGGGTGGGTTAGGAGTGGGGAAGATCTCGGAAGCTTGCCAGGTGATTCAGGAGGAGGAGGAGGCCTCGGTGGTGGAGTTGAAAGGTAAATGGGAGGAGGAGTTGGGAGAGGAGATCGAAGAGGGGACGTGGGCAGATGCCCTAGGGAGGGTGAACTCTTCCTCTTCATGCGTGAGGCTCAGCCTCATACAGTTCAAGGTGCTGCACAGGGCACACATGACCGGGACAAGGATGAGCAGGTTCTTTGGGGGTGAGGACAGGTGTGTTAGGTGCTCAGGGAGCCCAGCAAATCACACCCATATGTTCTGGCATGCCCAGCGCTGGAGGAATTTTGGAAGGGCGTAGCGAGGACGGTGTCGAGGGTGATAAGATCCAGGGTCAAACTGGGCTGGGGGCACGCAATATTTGGAGTGGCAGAGGAGCCGGGAGTGCAGGAGGCGAAACAGGCCGGAATTCTGGCCTTTACGTCCCTGGTAGCCCGGCGAAGGATTCTCCTTCAGTGGAAAGATACGAGGCCCCCAAGCGTGGAATCCTGGATCAGCGATATGGCAGGGTTCATTAAATTGGAGAGGGTGAAATTCGCCTTGAGAGGGTCGGTACAAGGGTTCTTTAGGCGGTGGCAACCGTTCTTAGACTTTCTGGCAGAACGATAGACATTGGTCAATGGCAGCAGCAGCTCGGGGGGTGGGGGGGGGGGTTACTTTATATTTGTTTATGTTATTTACACTGGAGGGTCTGAGGGGGTGTATACACCTGTTGTCTTAAGTCGGGGTGTTAATGTTAATTTATTATTTCGGTACAGGGGGGGAGGGATTTGGGGGGGTTGCTTTTTTAGATTGTGTTTTGTACTTAACCCTGTTGCGTTCTTTTTTCTTTCTCATTTTGTTCTTGATATTTTATGAAAACCTTAAATAAAAATTATTTTTATTAAAAAAAAGAGTATTTGAGGGGAGATTGTCAAGGGAAGTTTACTCAGTAACTAAATGTTTACTGTTGGGGCCCTGGGAGTATATAATGGGACAGGTTTTAGGATGGTTTATTCTTTATCGAAACCTGTGATGCATTTGTCCTGAGAGTGTTTGCTGGTTCAGAGAGCAGGAAGCTTTGCTCTGTATACAACCCCATGCTGTACCTGGCCTGCGAGAATTTGACGGAATAGTTTAGGCAAGCAGAGCGTTAGTAAACCTGCCCTTGGAATTCTGATGGGACACGGGGAATGGAAAGGTCTGGGGCAAATATCTTAATGTTTGTGTCAGATTTGAAAAGTGAGGAAAATTGATGCTCAGGTGATTAAAGGGGCAGTAGCAGAATGTGTACAATAGTGACTAAGGGACAGAATACAGTGTAGCTGTTAACAATTGTTTCAGATTAGGTGGCGTTCAGAGTGTTATTCTCACGTGGGTAATATTAGCAGCACTGCTTTTTCTGTTATATATTAATAGACAGGACTCGGAACTCGGGTTCACAGGATATCAATTGAAAAGTTGCATTTGTCTCCCAAATTGGCAATGTAGTAAACAGGGAAGAGGATTACAGACATAGATACATAGACGTTAGGAGCAGGAGGAGGCCTTTTGGCCCTTCGAGCCTGCTCCGCCATTACCACGATCATGGCTGATCATCCAACTCATTAGCTTAATCCTACTTTCTCCCCATAGCCTTTGATCACATTCTGCCCAAGTACTATATCCAGCCGCCTCTTGAATATATACAGTGTTTTAGGATCAACTATTTCCTGTGCTCATGAATTCCACAGGCTCACCACTTTTTGGGTGAAGAAACGGTAGCCTTTGGGGCAGCACGGTAGCCTTGTGGATAGCACAATTGCTCACAGCTCCAGGGTCCCAGGTTCGATTCCGGCTTGGGTCACTGTCTGTGCGGAGTCTGCACATCCTCCCCGTGTGTGCATGGGTTTCCTCCGGGTGCTCCGGCTTCCTCCCACAGTCCAAAGATGTGCAGGTTAGGTGGATTGGCCATGATAAATTGACCTTAGTGTCCAAAATTGTCCTTTGTGTTGGGTGGGGTTACTGGGTTATGGGGATAGGGTGGCGGTGTTGACCTTGGGTAAAGTGCTCTTTCCAAGAGCCGGTGCAGGCTTGATGGGCCGAATGGCCTCCTTCTGCACTGTAAATTCTATGATAATCTATGGTAAAATGTTTCCTCATCTCTGTCCGAAATGAATCCGGAATCCTCAGACTATGGCCCCTGGTTCTGGACATACCCATCATAGGTAACATCTTCTGTGCATCTACACTGTCTTGTCCTGTTAGAATTTTATAAGTCTCTATGAGATCCCCACTCATTCATCTGAACTCCAACGAGAACAATCCTAACGTAGTCAATCTCTCCTCATATGACAATCCCGCCGTCCCTGGTGTTGTAACAAGCATGCGTCCAGCCTCGCTGCAACATGTATACAGGCAGAGAGGTGGCAGATAAAATTCAATGCTGAGAAGTGATGCATTAAAACTAAATATGAGGGGGTGGGGGGGTGGGGGGGGGGGGGGTCGGTTGTATGAAAACTAAGAAAACCAAAGTTAAAACAGAAGGTGAGAGTGCAGGTTACTGATCAGGACATTAACCGAGTAAAACGGGCCGAGGGCTCAGGGAAGGTTAGTAAAGTTTCCCGAACACGTACTAGAGTAGGGAGTGTGGAAAGTAGCAGGTGTACAACTTCAGGCACAGCAGAAAAAGGGACAGCGTTGAGAAGGGGTGGTCAACGCAGAACTGAGGGTGTTGTTCTTAAGTGTGCGCAGTATACGCAACAAGATAAATGAACTCATTGCACACATTGAAATTGGCCGGTCCGATGTTGTGGACATCACAGAGACGTGGCTGCGAGGGGATCAGGGCTGGGATCTAAATATCCAAGGATATGTGTCCTATCGAAAGGGCAGGCAGATGGGAAAAGGGGGCGGGGTTGCGTTGTGAGTAAGGAATGAAATTAACTCGATAGCAAGAAGCAATTGAGGGTCAGAAGGCATAGAATCCCTGTGGGCAGAGTTGACGAATCGCAAAGGAAAAAAGACACTGATGAGAGTTAAGTACAGCTCCCTAGCCGTAGTCAAAATGTGGGGCAGAATATAAATCATCAGATAGAACAGGCGTATAAGAGAGGCAATATTACAATAATCATGGGGGACAATTTGCAGGAGGAAAGTCAGGTTGGTAGCAGATCCCAAGAAAAGGAATTTGTGAAATATCGACGAGAAGTTATTTTTGGAGCAGCTTGTGATAGAGCCCAGTCGGGAACAGGCAATTCTGCAGTTGGTGATGTGTAATGAGGTAGACTTGAACAGGGAACCTAAGGCGAAGGAACACTCACGGGGCAGTGACCACAATATGATATAATTAGGTTAACATACAGGATCAATTGGGAGCTAGGAAGGCCAATTCATGTTGCGAGGGCTAGATTACAAGAGCAGGGATGTAACTGTTGAGGCTCTATAAGGCTCTGGTCAGACCCCATTTGGAATATTGTGACAGGTTTTGGTCCCCTCTTCGAAGGAAGGATGTGCTGGCTTTGGAGAAGCTCCAGAGGAGATTCTCAAGACTGATCCTCGGAATGACGGACTTGTCATATAAGGAGCGTTGACGACTCTGGATGTGTACTGGAGAGAGTTTAGAAGGATGAGGTGCTGTGGGGGAGGGTTCGTGGGGGCGGTCTCCTTGAAACTTACAGAATAGCGAGAGGCCTAGGAGGTGAAACTGGAATTCGAGGGCACAACCTCAGATTTGTGAGACGATCCTTCATAACTGAGAAGAGGAGCAATTTACTCTATGCATGTTCTGGCGTATTAATAATTGAGTACAACAGTACAGCGTAGCATAGACAGGGACAGGGGTTACTTTAATAGAAATAAAGACAGGGTCTCATTCAATATGAGAAGAAACAGATTTGATGTAATTCAGTGACATAGAAAATAGAGCAGGAGTGGACCATTCTGCCCTTCGAGCCTGCTCTGCTATTCATTCTGATCATGGCTGATCATCCACCTCAGTAACCTGTTCCCATTTTCTCCTATATAATTTGGTCCCTTTAGACTTTTGATCCCCAAGTGCTTTATCTAACTCCTTCTTGAAAACATACAATACTTTGGACTTAACTTCATTCTGTGGTAGAGAATTCCACAGGCTCAGGATTCCCAGGGTGAAGATATTGCTCCTCATCTCAGTCCAAAATGGTTTACCCCGTATCCTTAGACTGTGACACCTGGTTCTAGCTTCCCCCGCCATCGGGAATATCCTTTCTGCATCCGCCCTGTCTAATCCTGTTACAATATTATAGGTTTATAATCAGAAGGCGAAATTAATATTTCATAAATTAGTGTCTTCTGATTTCTGATCCTCCTTCCAGTGAATGAAGTTTCTTCCTAATTAATCCAGCAAAACCTTCATAATTTTGAACATTGTTACCACGCCTCCCATAACCTGCTCAGTTCTTAGGAAAATAATCCCAGCTTTCAACCGCTCTGACCATGCAGCTCATGCAGTGGGAAGGCCCAATTGCATATATATTTCTGCCTTGCTTGTGTTCAGATGCTATTTTTGGAATTACTGACATTTTATATGGAGCCAGTGGAATTCCCATTCACCATTACCATCGTGTCAGAATAATACACAAGACTAATAAAGGACCAGCCTCTGAAAATTAAATTGACCCATGCCAGGCTGGACCCAGAGTTAGAACTTTAGATACACTAAAGAGCAATATTTCAGAATGTAATGTCAAAATGAAAACCACGATAGGTTCACAGTCTTGTTCCAGTAGAAACAATACCACCTCTCACAACAGATACCTGAGTCCATGATCCAGACCTGTGATCCAATGTAGGAGTATTTTATGTTCTGTTGCGCCATCTTTTAGATGTGATGATATACAGTCTTGGGGCTGCTTCGCAATATTATTACTGGACTGGTAATCCGGAGGCCTGAACTATTATTCCAGAGACTGGAGTACAAATTCCACCAGGGCATATTGCAATGATGTGAGCAGATTTGGTCTCCTTACTTAACCTTACCTAAGGATAGATATTTTGGAGGCAGTCCAGAGAAGGTTCATTAGGTTAATCTCGAATACGGATGGATTTTCATAGGTAGCTGGAATTTCACAGCACAGAAAGAGGTCATTCGGCCCATCGTTACTGCGCCTGTTATCAAACAGAGAAGAATCCGGCCCTAGATGGTCTTGAACCACAGACCTTTCGGTTTACAGCCAAACATGTTGACCAAGTGCACCACAGAGACTGACATGAAGAGAGGTTAAGTAGGTAAGGCCTACAACATTGGAGTTTAGAAGAATGAGAGACGAACTTACTGAGATAGAGAGTATTTTCAAGGAGCTTGACAGTGTGGATGCTAGAGGTTGTTTCTGCTTGTGGGAGAGTTTCGGACCGTAGGGCACAATCTCAGGGTAAGGTGTCACTCGTTTCAGACGAGGATGAAGAGGAATTTCTTCTCTCAGAGGGGAGTGATTCTATGGAATTCTTTCCACAGAGAATTGGAGAGGCCGGGTCAATAAATATGTTCAAGGCTGAGACAGACTGATTTTTCATCAGTAAGGGAATCAAGCGTAATGGGGATAAGGCGGAAAAGTGGAGTTGAGGATTTAATCAGATCATCCTGATCTCATTGAATGCCAGGTCAGATTCCATGGGCCGAATGGCAAACATCTGCTCCTGCATCTTATGGTTTTATGGCAGCTGGGGGACCTTCAATTGAATTAATTAATAAATCAGAAATAAAAATCGTCATTTCATTCATAATACTCATGAAGTTATCGAAATTTCGCAAAGCCCAACAGGTTCACCGATGTCCTTCAGGAAAATAAATCTTCCCTCCTTACTCTGTCTGGCCTATATGTGACTAGTTCAGCAGTGATGTGATTGACGCTTAACTACCTCTGGTATTGCCGAGCAAGCAAGTCAGCCGAAGAGAAGCTGCTACATAAAGTCAAATGTGAATTCAACCGTCCAATGTGCCCCTTATCTAAAAGGTGGTTCACATCCGGCTTCTCAGGATGGACAGTTAATGCTGACTTTGCCAGTGACAGTCATAGGCCGAGAATGAATGTTAAAAACTGGGCAAAGTGCAGCAGATGCCGGAAATCTAAAACTAAAACAACAAAAAAGGCTGCTCAGCAGGTCAGTGAGCATCAGCAGAGAGAGAAACAGATTCACATTTCAGGTGGATTCCCTCATTGACATAATTCTAAAGAGTAGAGCTGATTTTCCCGGTATCCTCGACCAATGTCCGTTCTTGACCATAAATCACAGATTAGCTGGTCACTTATCACATCTCAGTATGTGGGAGCTTGCTGTGCACTAATTCCCTGCTCTGCTTCCAACATTACAGCAGTGACTAAATTCAGCAAAAATATATCAGTGAGTTTTAAGGGCGTTGGGATGTCCTGAGGTCGGATAAAGGGTTTTACAAAAGCAAGCTCTTTCCAAATGTTAACATTTTAAAATGCAAGTTGTAATATGTTGAAAGATCTGTGATTAATGTGACTGTCGGTCACTCCTCTGCCTGATGTTTTAATTTATCTAGTTTAAATCGGTTACTATTTCAATCAAATTAACATTCAGTGGAATAACAGCCTGGTTAAAGATGCTTCATTAATTGAGGCGTCAGAACTTTCAGAATGAATACTTAATTTCAATGTATTTTTTATTTCAATTAAGTAACATCTGTTCTAATGGAAGTTTCTATATATTTTAACCAACGGTCAATATTCTTAAAATAAACCGCTATTTTGAGTTGAAACTAATCAATGTGACTGCGTTTATCTCGATTTGCTGACATGAACATTTCATTGTGACCGGTGAGGTGTTTATGTAAATAAACACAGAAATAGAAGTCCCAGATTAGATGATAGACTGACAAAAACACAACAACTATTTCCCCACCGAAACAGCACAGAAATAGAGGCAAAGATGTAAATGGATCAACGGATTCCAGTATTGATTATTTTTGGACATTAGTTTCTTTATCAGTTATATGTGAAAAAATTCATGATGACATCCATGTTTACAATTAGGAAAGTGTCCTTCTAATCTCGAAATATATTGACATGCGAAATGTGTTCGTAGAGTTTACCTGTCTCTGATATCTGTGTCTTTCTCCGAACTGGTTCTGTCTCATGTCTCTCCACGATGGGCCATTTCCTTTAATCGACAACTTGAAGTCAACATGCGCCCAATATAGTCTCTCAGCCCAATCTCACCCCATTGGCTTCCAACTAAATGGATCGAATCCAATTAATTGGAATATATGGAGGGAGTTTTACTCTAAAATGTGGTTGGAGTATCCAATTACCTTGTAGGGTTTAATGAGAACTGTAGAGAAAAAATTACCCTGTATCTAACCTGAGCTGCAGAGAGTGGTGAGCATTTGATGTGGCAGTGCCGAAGGATCTTTCCCTTTATCCTACCAGTCTGACAGAGATAGATAGTTTTTTTGATTAATAACAGGATCAGGGGTTATGGCGAGAAGGCAGTAGATAGGCTATGAGAAACATAACTGTCGTGATTAAATGCGGAGCACACACGAGTGGTCTAATCGTCGAATTCTGCTCTTGTGTCTTATGGTTTTATTGTAGGAAGACTATCTCTGGACGATCTTAGAATAGAAAGGTGCTTGATTGCCATCGAAGATATGGTGGGTGAAGGGCATCCTTCTGTATTGTAACCCGCTAGACATAACTTTAAACTGAGGGGTAATAGATATAGGACAGAGGTCAGAGGTAGGTTCTTTACGCAAAGAGTAGTGAGGCCGTGGAATGCCCTACCTGCTACAGTAGTGAACTCGCCAACATTGAGGGCATTTAAAAGTTTATTGGATAAACATATGGATGATAATGGCATAGTGTAGGTTAGATGGCTTTTGTTTCGGTGCAACATCGTGGGCCGAAGGGCCTGTACTGCGCTGTATTGTTCTATGTTCTATGTTCTATAACCTGCTCGGTTAAAGGAAAACAATCCCAGCTTCCAACCGCTCTGATCGTGCAGCTCATGCAGTGGGAAGATCAAATTGTACTTATGTTTCTGCCTTGCTCTATTTTTGGAATAACTGATATTTTGTATGGAGCCAATGGAATCCGA